>NC_133931.1:158722971-158725471 GCF_031877795.1 Strix aluco
TGAGAAGAGAGAGGAGAGAAGAGAAGAGAGACAAGAGAGAAGAGGAGAGGAGAGGAGAGGACGGGGAGAAAACAGAAGAGAGTGGAGAGAGGAGAGAGAATAGAGGAGAGAGACTGGAGGAGAGAGTAGAGTAGAGTGAGGAGAGAAAAGAGAGAAGAGAGAAGAGAGAAGAGAGAAGGGAGCAGAGAGAAGAGAGAAGAGGAGAGACAGATTGCATGAATTTGTCAGGAGACCAAGTACCTGGTAGAAGTCTCTACAGTTGTGTTAACGCTTCAATAATGGGAGAACTTAAGAGAAGGTGCAAATGTGGCCAAGATGAGACTGAGTGTTGGGTGAAGAGCTGGCAATAGAAAAGCAAGGAAATGGGAATTGTAGAAAGAAAAAGGGAAAAAGAGGACAGAAGAGAGAAGAGAGGAGAGAGAGAGGAGAGGAGAGGAGAGGAGAGGAGAGGAGAGGAGAGGAGAGGAGAGGAGAGGAGAGAGAGGAGAGGAGAGGAGAGGAGAGGAGAGGAGAGGAGAGGAGAGGAGAGGAGAGGAGAGGAGAGGAGAGGAGAGGAGAGGATGAGGAGAGGAGAGGAGAGGAGAGGAGAGGAGAGGAGAGGTACATTGCATGACTATTGTCAGGAGACCAAGTACCTGGTAGAAGTCTCTACAGTTGTGCTAACACTTCAATAATGGAGAACTTAAGAGAAGGTGCAAATGTGGCCAAGATGAGACAGAGTGTTGGGTGAAGAGCTGGCAATAGAAAAGCAAGGAAATGGGAATTCTAGAAAGAATAAGGGAAAAAAATACATTTGAATACTGAAATTTAAAGCATTTATATCACTTAATGAAACAAAATAGATCAGTAGAAGATATTCTGGCTTTAGGCCTAGTTTACAAACAACTGAATTCACCTTGGACTGATCAAGCTAGTCTGATCAATTTAGTCTTCTTGTCTAATTGTGAAGCCTTTGAGGGACATGGTCCCATTCCATTTAGTTGCTGGTACATTAGCTGGTTAAACAGATCTTCTGTTCTTTCCTGCTTTGCCATGCATTGTATGATTGCAAGAGATTGTAAGAGAGGAGAGAAGCGGAGAGAATGGAGAGGAGAGGAGAGGAGAGGAGAGGAGAGGAGAGGAGAGGAGAGGAGAGGAGAGGAGAGGAGAGGAGAGGAGAGAGAGGAGAGGAGAGGAGAGGAGAGAGGAGAGGAGAGGAGAGGAGAGAGAGGAGAGGAGAGGAGAGGAGAGGAGGAGGAGAGGAGGGAGAGGAGAGGAGAGGAGAGGAGAGGAGAGGAGAGGGAGAGGAGAGGAGAGGAGAGGAGAGGAGAGGAGAGGTACATTGCATGACTATTGTCAGGAGACCAAGTACCTGTAGAAGTCTCTACAGTTGTGCTAACACTTCAATAATGGGAGAACTTAAGAGAAGGTGCAAATGTGGCCAAGATGAGACAGAGTGTTGGTGAGAGCTGGCAATAGAAAAGCAAGGAAATGGGAAATTCTAGAAAGATTAAGGGAAAAAAATACATTTGAATACTGAAATTAAAGCATTTATATCACTTAATGAAACAAAATAGATCAGTAGAAGATATTCTGGCTTTAGGCCTAGTTTACAAACAACTGAATTCACCTTGGACTGATCAAGCTAGTCTGATCAATTTAGTCTTATTGTCTAATTGTGAAGCCCTTTGAGGGACATGGTCCCATTCCCATTTAGTTGCTGGTACATTAGCTGGTTAAACAGATCTTCTGTTCTTTCCTGCTTTGCCATGCATTGTATGATTGCAAGAGATTGTAAGAGAGGAGAGAAGCGGAGAGAATAGAGAGGAGAAGAGAGAGGAGAGAAGAGAAGAGAGACAAGAGAGAAGAGGAGAGGAGAGGAGAGGACGGGGAGAAACAGAAGAGAGTGGAGAGAGGAGAGAGAATAGAGGAGAGAGACTGGAGGAGAGAGTAGAGTAGAGTGAGGAGAGAAAAGAGAGAAGAGAGAAGAGAGAAGAGAGAAGGGAGCAGAGAGAAGAGAGAAGAGGAGAGACAGATTGCATGAATATTGTCAGGAGACCAAGTACCTGGTAGAAGTCTCTACAGTTGTGTAACGCTTCAATAATGGGAGAACTTAAGAGAAGGTGCAAATGTGGCCAAGATGAGACTGAGTGTTGGATGAAGAGCTGGCAATAGAAAAGCAAGGAAATGGGAATTGTAGAAAGAAAAAGGGAAAAAGAGGACAGAAGAGAGAAGAGAGGAGAGGAGAGGAGAGGAGAGGAGAGGAGAGGAGAGGAGAGGAGAGAGGAGAGGAGAGGAGAGGAGAGGAGAGGAGAGGAGAGGAGAGGAGAGGAGAGGAGAGGAGAGGAGAGGTACATTGCATGACTATTGTCAGGAGACCAAGTACCTGGTAGAAGTCTCTACAGTTGTGCTAACACTTCAATAATGGGAGAACTTAAGAGAAGGTGCAAATGTGGCCAAGATGAGACAGAGTGTTGGGTGAAGAGCTGGCAATAGAAAAGCAAGGAAATGGGAATTCTAG
>NC_133931.1:163385471-163590471 GCF_031877795.1 Strix aluco
AAAACCTGGTTTTCCTTCAGGATGCTTTTATTTACTCCAAATTTTCAGTGGCAACAAAATCTGAATTTTCAACTTTGAGACTGGATGAGGATAGCAACAATTAAAATTTGAATGGCGGGCTTGTCATGAAAATAATTTTGCTTTAGTACTGTGTTTGACTGTACACCGCTTTTCTAGCCATGTTACAAGTGTGGACATCCTTCTGCATGTGTGCTGCAGTGTATCAGTGGGAAGCAACACTGTGGGATCAGGCCAAGTGCACGGATTAAAAGTAATTGGAAAACAGAGTTGGGTGCTGTCTAGGAGAGCCTCTTTTCGTTACATAAAATGACTGATTATGAGATCCCAGCTGGGTTTTGCATGGGGCCTTGTTCACTGAAATATTAATAGCTGACATTTAGCTAAACAGTACAGCAGAGCCATGATACTGTGCTGAGAACTGCCACCATAAACACATTTTACTTCCTCGAATGAATACTAATTTGTAGCAGGCTGTTGCCAAACTATCACGCTTTCTCCTGACAAGTTACAGCCTTCTCTACTACCCACAGCTCTTAGGAATTACATAGCTTAGTTTTTTGGTCACATCTAGCACAGAAATTAACTGAGGATGGAGTGAGTCCTTCTCTGTCACTCAGGTGGGAGCGGGGAGGATGGAGAAGCGCCTGTGGATACAACACAGGCAGCTGCTTTCTTCGGTAGTCTGGAAGTGATGCAGATTGTCAAGCATTACTTCCAGGTGTGGTGAAACCCAAAGTTTCAGCTCTGTAAGTGCCACTCAGCATTGCTCCCCTCAATTAGCTGAGGAACATTTGTTAATTACGTGGAACCCAATAACGAATGATAAATTTTTAGTGAAGGAGAGAAGATGGTACATGAGGCTTCATGTCTGCTGAAAGTCAGTTAGTCCACCCATAATACACTTTGCTTCTTTCTTCTTACTCTGAACCAGCCCTTTTGCTCCTCCTTTCTCAAAAAATTACCTTTTTAATTTCCTTTTGGTTTAATTTTTTTCCCTCTGTTTCTTTTCATTCTGTGACTCGTCAGGGTTCCCTGTATGGATTTGCTGTAGACCATCAGACAGCATCTGTATTACAACTCTCATTGCATGAAACCGAACCAGATGAGTGAAAAGCAGTTGAATTCCTCTCAATTTTGGCAACAGCAGTTTGAAAGGTGCCTGCTGAGATGAATTTTTGAAAAATTTCTATGCTATTTTCCATGTTATTGAGGGCTTCAGTTTTACAGGGAAACAATGAGCTAAACTTTACTCTCATCTGCCTGAGGACTTTTATGAGCTAAACTTTACTCTCATCTGCCTGAGGACTTTTCCATGCTTTTTGGTCTTTCAGTTGTGTAATTAATACAGAGGGAGAAAAATGTAGTAAGCTGTTCTATCCTTGAATAGAATATTAGTAGCACTTTGTTCTCACCATTGCTTTAATCAGATTCTAGTGACATTTTTACTGCAGGCTGACCCTACCTGCCTGGTTCTTCCATGTTATTTTTAACACCGATGTTCATGTAACTTAAAACCATTTCTAAGCAGAGTTTTCTTCACAGAACTTTGCCCTCTCACCTCCATGTTCTTTCTTTTGCTGTTTTCTGCAGTATTATGATCATTTGCTAACAACCTTGTTATTGAGAGACGAACAACACTTCTCTGACTGACTTCATTCTTCTGCTTAGACGTGTGTCAGCTCTACACATTTTGCAGATCCACATAATACAAAATGCCATCCCTCTTCCCTGTCATCAGGGTCTTATGCTGAGCCTGTTTTTCTAAGTGGTGGAGTACCTTTTCACCCCATCTGCATATGGCATCCCATCTCATCTCCAACCCCCCCTTCCTAACTCACATCTGATGTGGTTTTCTGCTTTCAGAATTTTTTGAGGTTTTACACCTTAAATGCACTGGCATTTCTATTCTTTCCTGACTCCATATTCAGTTCTTTAAGGTTTACATTTTCTTCATGAAATTTACATAAACCTGTCACTCCAGCATTTTTACAGGTCTCTCCAGTCATTACTTTGGCCTGATACTACCTTTATGTCTTCTGTCTAATCTCCCATGATGAACACCAGGTTTATGGCAAAACAGCATAAAATGACATATATGTTCCGATCATGCTGATTTATCTCTTTCAATACCTCACTTCCTTCTGTGGTTGTTCTCTAGGAGTCCTCAAGACAGTCCTAAAATTCTACATCATGAATTCTACAAATTAATCCAGAACTGGATTTTTCTAAGAAAAAAAAAAAAATCAAGGAACCAAGAAGCATGGACTTTGCAAGACAGAAGGGCAGGCTCTAGAAAGTTATAATGAGAGCCATTAAAATAAACCTGTGGTGTGAGCAGCAAGCAATACAGGGCTATTATTTGTTTGGCATCAAAGAGGCCAGAAGTATGCAAACTCAACAAAATGAGCTTTGAGAGCAATATGGTACCCGAAAACAAGGCGTTTAACAGCCTCCCTCTAAGCTTGGCTTTGGTGAAAGCTCTGCGCATACAACCAACAGCTGGCGAACTCAGAGCTCTTCCCCCAGCCTCACAGTAGAAAACAATATACAAAAATTAAAAGATCAAAAAGGCAAACAAGGGTTCTTCCCGCTTCAACTTATCGCTGCTCCTAAGATTTTCCTGTCGGAAAGTTACTTCTACTATGTGTGAGAGAGAAAGAAGCTCGCTCTTGCAGCTGCAGGATGTGGGGAAGTGAACAATAGGGCAGAGGACTATAGACGCTGCTTCATCGCATCCTAACATCATTTTATGGCATTGAATTGAAAGATCTCTAAATACGCAAACCGTGAGCCAGATGATGCAATTATCGCTTGAGCATAATTCCTATTCACTGAAGGAAATTTGCCTGAGTAAGAACTGTAAGAATTTATAAGCTTTCCTTGTTACAAGATTATTCTTTATCCCTTGTATGTATCATGAGTAGCTGGGGCAGGCAACTACATAAAAAATAATTTAGAGAAAGATCATGGACAGAAATGATTTCTTTGAATTGGGGTGTAAAGCTTTATAAGAACTTTAATGCAGAAAGCTGTGAATTGTATGAATTTGTCACTTTCGTTTTAACATTAAATGGAGATTTAATATGACTACTTTCATTTGTCACAAATGCACATAAGCAAGGCTGAAGGACTAATATGCAGAGACCTGAAACAGATTTCTTCAACAGGAAGCTTCGCATTTCTGCAGGCGTAGCAATACCACTATTTTAAGAAATAAGGATCAAATTAAATGTTTACTGCTGTAACAGTGTTGCCAACAGTGTCAGTAAATTTATGAACAGTTTATAATTTTAACTGTCTTCCAGACAGTGGGTCATATGTGCATTAAAGTAGTCATAATAACCTGTCAGGAAAAATTTCCTGTAGCACATTCATAGGAAAAAATGTTTGCAAGTTGAGCAGCTCACTTATGCACTGGCAGAACAGTTTCTCCTATGAAATGGTACAGCCAACCCCTCCAAAAAAATGTATTTCAGTGTGATCTCATGTGCTAACTCGGATTTTAAGATGTTTTTTTTTTCTTAATTTCCAGAATTCCTTTTCAGAAGTCACCAAATAACACTTTTAACACAGAGTCATTGACTAGAAAATTGTTTGCTCTTGCCCCTAGATCTTGCCCCTAAAGAAAAAACTACCCAACCCTGACTTATAAGTTATTGTTATACTGGGTAGCGTGCAGAAAGTGAGAGAGGCTTTCCCAACACTTTGGGGAGTAGCATTTAACCACCTGAAGCCTGCCAGCCAGTGCATTGTCATTGCAGCTACAACTTCCTCAGGATTCGTACACCCTCATGTTCTCTTCCCCTCTTTGGAGCTGCTCTCGCTCCCCATGCACCAAAGTCCTTTTGGTAGGATCAGGCCCACCACGATGCTCTCACTGTTTAATCTCAGCAAGCAAAATGGTTTCTGGGCTTGTGTCCACCCGTGACGTCACCTAGCAGAGTACTGAAATCTCAAATATTATCCATCAGTCATTCCTAGTGCCACTTGTCCCTCCTAGGGGGTCACAGCACTTGCAAGGTCAGCAGCAATCTAAAGTGCAATGCTCAGTCACTAAAATGGAGAAGGAGAAACATCTTGCTTCCCCTCTTACTAGCTTAAGAAACACAGAAAATGGGAGTGAAAGCATTCGACTTGAAACAGTTCTGCAGTGAGATGTCACTTGCTGGGGTATTAGGAGAGAATACTCTCACGCACACGCACATGGGCTTCTGTGTGAGATTTGTGTGTGCCTTTGTGAGGAAGAATTGCCTCAGTTTACTCAGACCATTACACAAAGTGGATTAAAACAGTCACACAGCAGGTCTGCTGATGGCTTATTTCAGAAGGTAGCATTCACTCTGTGGTCAAGGGGAGCCCAAAGAAGGTGAACCCAGTATCCCTGCTAATGAGCATCCCCTCTCATACTAACAAACTAAAGGGTACGTGCTTCCATTTCAACAAAACCGAAGTAAACTTACATTTGCCTGCGCAGTGACCCTCTGCAAGAGACAGTCAACATGTAAAGCATTTAAACCGAGCATTCAGAAATTACAGGCTGAGTGCCTTCCTTTCTATGCCTTGCTTTAAAAATCCCTAACAAATCCAACCTGAAATAGCCACTGATAGAGACCCTTCAAAGACAGTTAGAAAATCAGCTAGATGTGCAGGGACAGTTACATAAAGTCATGTTAAGGTGAGGGTATTTAATTCCAAGTGGAAGTTTATTATGTTGGAAAAAAAATTACTGTCCTTGATTCCAGTCCTGTAGCTAATGCCTCCATGATTCAGACCTCTGTTTGCTCAGGACACCAGAAATTCAATCCACAGAGCCAAGCACACACTTGGTAAGTTTGCCTTTAGTTTTACTAAAATTATTGGTAAAGTTATTAAGCACATATCCTGGATATAAGGACATACAAACAAAACACGTCTCCACTGAGTTTAAACACACTATTTCTAAACTTTTATACATGTCAAGTAACATTCTTGATAGATGCTTTAAAACTCCAATCACGAAAAAATGTGGCCTTTGTTTCTACTCACGCCAAACTTCATTCTCAACATGTTATATATGAATTCCTACTCCTTTTGTTAAATGGCCATTCTTTCATTCCTACATTTTTGCTTGCACTGTGCATTAAGTACATATTCTTTAAGTTACCTGGAGTGATTTCTAAACATTTTCATGTTACAGTTAATTTAGAATGTTTTATCCTTTGTATGTAGTTTAGAGTTTTATATCTTAAGTTTATTGTCTTGTGTTTAACTATATTGAATTTTATCCTCTGGTGTACTGCCCAGTTATACAGGTCTGGTAGCAGGGATGGAGGAAAAATAACCCCTTGGAACAATGACCTTCTATGAGTGTACTCTAAATGCAAGGCTCTGAAATGTAACTGTTATTATCATTTTCACAATGATGTACATGTAAACTTCTTAGCATATTCAGTAAGACAGAAGAAAAGCACTTGATTAAACATTGCAAAAAAATGGCAAGTTTAAATACAATGGCCTACACAACTTTTAATATTCAAGTTTAGGTTCAGTCTGTTCTTTACAGAACTGAACTAATTCAATATAAAACTTTTAATTAAGGGTGTTCTCCAACTGGGTATTGTTGGCACACAGATTTCTGTACAGCATGCACCTGTTGATCAGAACGATACCCATATCCAGCAAGATAGTTATCAGAACAATAATGGACAGGCCACGGCAAGAGGCAGTGGAATAAAATGTTTCCATAATTAAAAAAAGAAGTATCAATAGTTCCTCTATATTCAGGACAAAGTGGGGGCACAGAACCATGCTAATAATTATTCTGGGAGGCTACAGGATACTTGGTATTGATGTGCCTTCTGGCCTTGTCATGTTATACAATTCACTGTATTGCATATCTCATGTGCTATCCAAACCGTAAACTCATTTACCCTGCTCCTGCTACTCTAGATAGCATGGCAGGCATCAAGCCTTCGTAAAACAATTGTTTCCTACTGGTTTTTAATATTTTGGTTTTGGAGCAGCTGCTGGGATAGATTAAATGGAAAGCTGACATATCTAAACTTAATGAAAAGGACTGTCCTTTCTTGTGGCAGTTGGTGCTGGGGAGAGGATTACAGTCTACAAAACAGCTTACACAGATGTTGAAAATTTCTGCAAAGCAGATGATACTTCTATTCAAACACCAACCTAGGGCCTACCTGCAGGATCTGATACTGCTGTCTGCACATGGAAGCAACAGACGTGTGTATCTCAGCTGTTTGTTTTTTGCTTCCCTTCCGTTCTCCCTATTTACAGCAGTTACTAATTCCAGTGATTTTTCCTTCTTGGTCTCTTCTCTGTACCCTCATCCAAGCAGCTGGATCTGCTATGAAACTTATCCCTGCTTCTGTCCCCGCATTGTTCCACCTGTTGCATGCTTTGGGCTGTAGACATACGTCAGAAATGCCAATAAATCACTAATAAAGACACATCTCCAAGTAAAGCCGTTCACTCATGATGATGAGACATCCTTGAGCATCTCCACTCTTCTTCTCTGTTACATCCATCTGCACAGCTTCACTCATTTGTACATCCTGTGTTTAGGGCCTTATCCTGCAGTCAATTCTTGCATGAAAAATTTATCAGCGAGATTACCGTGAGGCATCATTTTCTGAAGGAGGTCAATGCTGGAGACTGGACATTAAGGTAGATGGATTCCTGGCCCAATGCAGTATGGCAATTTCTGTATCCTTAGACTCACAGAACGACTCACTTTTCAGCTGGAATGGTGCTTTACTGCCACAGCAGTCTGCCAGGCTGAACTTATTGCATGTGACTGAAAATGCTTTAGTATACTACACACCTAACACTCTTTGGTGTGCACTTAACAGGAGAACTATCGTAGGCCTGGTCCCTGCCTCATCAGCCCTTGGTTGCTGATACAAAAGGTACAGCCAGGAAGCTGTCCCAGATTCCCTTTTTCTCTTTTCCCGCAGAAGTTACCCTGTGGCTCTGACCATTCAAAGAACAGGAATTATAGAGATCATATGTAGGCACAGTTGTTATGGTACATTGACTTGGTCAGCTGCGTAACTATTAGATTGCTTTATGACTCCCTTTTCAGGTATAGAACAACTTCAGGTTAAGGAGTGATCAGTCTAGTTATCCCTTTTCAGCTTAAATGTAACAACAGTACATTTCCAGCATAATGGTGAATAGTTATATTCCAAGAAAAACCCAGTAACACACAGTGAGTAAATACCTGAATCCCTTCCTTCCATTACTACTGAAAATTATTCCTTGGGAAAATTATTCCGAATGTGAACACTTCCCAGTGCAATATTGTTCTCGCTGAGAACATAGATATCATATCAACAGGAATGCTGTGAGAGGCTTCTCCAGCAAGAATAAGGAAAGAGCACAGCGATCTTGCAGCTGTGATAATTCAGAGTCACCTATGGAGCTGCAACTGCAGCATCCCCTTTGCTGGCAGAATATTAAGAACAGGCGCTTTTCATATCATTTTGTGGCTATGAAATCATTCCCTGGATATAGGAAAATATTCTCAGCCCCAGCTGAACACAAAGCAAATGATCCTAGCTCTTCAATCCAAGTGGGCAAATCCCCTCCGATCTGTCTGTACAGACTAGCAGAAATGATACATCACCCGCCTGGTGCTGAGACACATTAGGTGCTTGGCAGGTGGAAGATGGCATGTTGTTTTGCATGGCGTGTTGGAATTGACCCTTCAAAGCCTGAAACTATTTGTTCTTTCGTTTACAACCCATCCCAGTAATGAAGTAGCGACTTGTGGTAGCACTCACTACATTAATCATATTTTTGTGTGGCAACAGCAGACACTGGATGTCTGATCGCTGCTGTATCGCAGCTCAGGCTGGTATTAAAGTAAAAGCTCAGGGATCTTGATCTACTGTACCTGCTTGACATAGCTGATCATTTTCTCTTTTTCCACACAACATTCCTTGACTTTCCATCACTTTCTCTTTCCAGTCTCCTTCCTAGGGCAGAAGTCAGTGTGGTGGGTGGGGACCTATGTTCATTATCCAGACAGAGAACACTGCGTTCTTGCATTGCATCACCTTAATTACTTGCTGCTTTTCATACATTCTTACTGTTTTTCTTTCTTGCTCCTAACAATTTTTCGTGGTTTTTACCCAGCCCTTTTGGGTCATTTGCATTCACTGGTACACCTTCAGCCACAGTCTCTAAGCTCATGATTCCTGAAGAGAGTTTTCCCCCACCACTGTCACTTTCCGTTCAATTTGGCCTATCTTCCCTCTTTTTGGGAGCCTGTTTGCTATTACAGGCTGATTAGCTGCAGAACATATGACTGATTCAGAGTCATAAACATGCATGATGTTTTGCAGAGAAATAAAAAAGACAGATTCCTGCCGTGAGGAATTTACATTGTAAGAATTACTTTATTCTCTTCCTTAATTCTCCTTTTTTTCTGTCAGGATTGACAACATCACCACAATTCCTTCTCCTCAGGCCTCCAATGTAATCTCTAATTGTTCTCTTGCCCTGGCAAGAAGATTTTATGACTGACATTCATATTTTGCTTTCATCCTCACTGGGCAAAAGCACCTTTCTTAACTCTGACTTTCTGACTACCCATAACTATTTGCTGGACTGCTTCATCCTATTTCTTTTCCCTGCATTTCAGAAAGATGCTCCAAAACCAGCTACTCTTACTCTCCCCTCTCATGAATCATCTCACTTCACCTCTCTACCTCCACACCAAGTTCACGGCTCTCCTTATAATTTTCAAATCTCACCTTGTGCTTGATTATAACATTAAATTACTTTTCTCCTCTATTCAACTTTTGTCATCCAGCAATCTTTTCCTTTTAGCCTTTTCCCCCTCCTAGTTCTGGCTTCTCACCTTCTGGTCACCTACCCTGGTATTGGATCAGTTACCCGGTGATTGTTGTCCACCAAGTTTCCTGCTCTCAAAACACCTAAATACTCCCTACTCAATGAAGCTACAAATGAGATGGTCCATACCTCACTCAGAGTCCTTCCTTCTTCAATCCTCCACAACTTACTGTAACTACCATATGAACTGTCCTGTACACATCTGTGGTCTTTTTCTGGAGCTGCTAAAGTTGCTATGGTTTCAAACCAGCTAGGACGCCTCTTCCTTTATGGAGTCTCAATCCCCTGCTCTTTGTTTGGCGCAGTGCAAAGTGCTTTACAAAACAATGCAGTGTAACACAAATAACTAATAATGACAAGTAAAAGACCAGCAATAGAGAATATACTTGCACTTGGGCAAAATACACTGTGGAAGCTTCGTATTTAACTAGCATCAGTCTCCACCATCGTTGTGATGTCATTAGAGAAACACATAATCAAATCCACAGTTAAGTGATAATGGAGCCTGAATCACAATCAAACATCAGCAAGTGCTGAATTACATCAAATGATGTAACATAGACAGTAAACTGCTTCAGAAACTGCTTAACCCTCAGTTACAATTTCCTTGTACCTTTAATTTACACGCAATGTGGATGATTTGCTTATTATAAAAGCCCTGGTAGGAGTCTATTATAAAACAACCAGTCATGGCAGGATGCTTTTGTCAGATGTATTTGCATTTAATATATGAAGGGAGGGAGGGGATGGATGAAGTGACAAGTTATGGGATAAATTTCTATAGTTACTTAGTGAAAAAAAAAGCAACCAACAAACAGTCACAGTTTCTAAAACATGCAGACGATACGTTGACACAAAATATATTGCATCTAAAAAGCAGCAACCCCAGTTTGGACCTCCTAATGACTGGTGAAGATGAATTAAGATCTGGACATAATGCTGGTGAATGACAAGGGACCAGAGATCATGACGAGATTAGGTTCATCAGGTTCCTGGTGTCACATAGAGGACTGAACTCTTACTAACATTTATAGTGGAGGATTCAAAAGAGAAATTACTGAAAGCTGAAAGAATTCGAATAAAATCTGACTAAGAGAGAAAAGCATATATGAAAAATATTATGAAAATCACCATTTGATAGCAAATAGGAATAATTAAGAAAAGAGGATAGTTTTGACTAAAATTCTGCTCCTGTTTAATAGAGAATCAGAGAGAAGTAAGAAAAAAAACCCAAAACGTGTATCAAATAAGAAAAAATAAAAGGAAGCAATTGATCTAAATTAAAGGCTTATTTTGTAAGTGTGATAAATGAAAATATCCAGGAGAAATTATGCCAGGCCTAAGAGCAGCAACAATAACATGATTTTAAAGGTATACAGGAGTTAAAAAAAGTCCAGTAATGTGCCAGGCCCATTGTTAGACAAAGGTAGTTAAGAATGTTAAAATCAAGCAGAAAACCCAGAACTGTTCTGTAAATAAGAAAGATACTAACCTGACTTCAGTCCCAAGAAAAATAAGGAAACAGATGGTATTGGATTCTCTAAATTAAGAAACAGAAATATAAATAGCACCAATCAATGTGGTTTTATGAAAAACAGGCTTGCTTGGACAAGACTGACTACAGTCTGCAGGAGAGCTACAAGTTTGTTGGTCAAAGAAATTGTGATGACATGAACTCCTTAGACTTCCTTTTTAGAAAATCAGCCGTATACCATAACAATATAGTTCATGTCAAACGGATTAAGAACTAGCTAACTGACAGTTTGACACTTGGGCATAATTCTCTGAAAGGGTTTTTTTTAACAGTCTCTGCATGGATCAAAAGTAGACACAGAAGAATATGACCACTGCAATGCCCCAAGGGGTTTACATTTTCTGTCATAACATTTAATATTTTCATCCAAGTAAGTATATAATCACTACAGCAAAATGGCAAATATTGGGAGGAACTGGGCAGTCATGAAAAGTAACCTGACACAGCAGGTAAACTGGGTCCAAATCCATTTTAGCACAGTACAATATATACAATGATATACCAATGGACCAGGTAAGAGGACATATCTCCAAATGGAGAACTGCCTCTTGCAGGCTAAAGCTGCTTATTTTAATGCATTACAGAGCTTCCAGTGCACAGCTGCATCCCAAAGAACCACTGTAATCAGAAATATGTGCAAGAAGACAAGAGTGTCGAAGCCACTGGTGAGAAAGGTCCTGGATCACTGTATTAAGTTCTGCTGACCAAAGAATAAAGTTCTTTAAAAGTTCTTGAAAAATAGAAGAGATGTGGAAAAGAGCTTCTAAAATTATTAGAGAAAGTACACTACTGTGGCAGACTGGAAGAGCTCGACTTTAATTCATCTGAAACAAAACCAAGCAAATACTGAGCAAGGTAATTTGATTTCTCTAAAAGATTCCTCGAGGTAGGCATAAGAAGTTGAATTCTAGGTATATACAGACAAGAAATAAAGCAGCTTGTAAGTAATGAAGGCCACTGCAAAAAAGGATCTCTGGAAAACAGTAGAGTTTTCCATTGTTCTGAATTCAAATTCATGATTGATGCCTTTCTGGAAGAAATATGACAGCTTAACTCCAGAATTTGCTAGGTGAAAAATAAGAATATTTGGGGTAAACAAATGACTCGGTTCTCAACACCTGAAATTATAAAAAACCCCAGACTTTCTTGATAAGAAAGGATGTTATGTGCACCCAATGACAAAATGCAATACAATCAACATTTCAGAGCAAAAAAGCAACTCTTTCCAAAATCTAACATTGGGGATTTTCTATTTGCTATATAGATTCTGTGGAGGAACTCAAATACAGAGTGAAGAATATTGACGTCAGTCTTTGGAAATTAGGGCATTGAGGCTGTTTTGCAGTTCTCCTTGCTGAATCACTGTATTCCCTTCATAGGAAAGAGGTTTCTCCATTGATTTCAGAGTAACTACTGTGTCATCATATGCCTAATTTGCCATGCTTATAAAGTGCTTCGAAAATTGCTGAAACGTAGCGCATCACTTCTTTTTCTTTAAACTCCTTCTGGAGCTTCAGTTATGGGATGAGGCAGACAGGACTGGGTGACTTGCCTGTTCCTGAATGTGCAGGTATATCATCTGCTTAATTGCATGTATTGCTTCTTCGTATTCCTACTATAAATGCTGTCTCACAGTTCAGAAGCTGATTAGCACCTTCCCTCTGACAATTATCTGTCGCTTAGCCTTCCTTGCTCTCCTGCTCAACAGCCCCCCCATTACCCTCCTAATGTACTGTAAAGTTGAATGCATTGCAGGATTCTATTGTTACAGTTTTGTGGGAAAAAACAAGAACTGAAGAGTCACTGAATATAAAAGCAAACAGCATACTCTTTAAAGCTTTGAGTAATTCAAAAGCATGGAGAGAGAATGAATTTAAATCTGCAGCAGCCAGTTGCCATTACAGGCAGCTAATGTGGTTCATTAGCTGAAGGGACGCCTTCATGCTCCCTGGTGCAAACGTGTGTGCATTTCTGGAAAGATGTCTCTTTCCAGTTGTACATGTCTGATCAGTTTCTGTAGAGAAACCTAACAGAAGTTGGGTTTGGATTCCAGGGGATATCCCATATTATCGTGCCCTGGCTGACTCTGGTGACACTTTGGGTTGGTCTGCCCCTCTCAAAGGATGCTGACTTTACAGGTCTACAAAATGAAGTGTTTGCTGTACCGGGGATGGGGATAAGAAGTGAAAGTTCAAGAAGGAGTTTGTCTCTGAGATGAACGTTAAGACCGGTGCCCATGTACACTTCTGAGATAGCCAATTACTATCAGTTATGACTTGAATTTTTTGGTAACCCGGATATCTATTTTCTCAGAACTGCATCAGTTCATTACATGTAGACCAGTATGCCTTCCTGGCCTCATTATTGCATCAACACAGCCTTACTTTAAACCAATGGTTGTATCTTCTTATTTTGTTAATTAATGAATTCAGTAATCACACCTTCTTTGACACTATAAGATCAAATAAAATTGTCTAGAGACTAACAGTAATAATAATAATAATGATGATGTGTGTGAAAATTCAGAGGGACCTTAGTGGTTGAATCTCATATGTTTATCCAAAATCAGAACTTACCATCCCAAAGGTTTCTATATTAGCATGTAGAAAAAATGCCATATAGTGACTTTGTTATAATCTTATCATGATATTAGCATTAATATTTGATATAAATTCCTCAATTAAACAGAGAGCCAAAAGAAATAAAAAATTACTTAGCCCTGTTTTTTTAATTGAAAATTGAAATTTGCAGTAAAATTCAGCACCATCACTTCTCACAGTGGTTGCATGCCACCTGAGAAATACCAGGCTGCCTCACTCCATTGTCTTACCAGCAATTACTTAAAAATGACTTGTAGAAAATCTCTATTTGGTACCTGAAGAGTTAATCAAACCTTAGCTGATCTGGGGGAGTTCTTCCCTGCAGGTCCTCAGAGACAGTTGTAATTAATTTGATCTTCTCCAGTCATTAACTCAGATTCATAGTGAGCTCTCCACACACTGCTCTATTAATTCACTGGAGATCAGTTCTCAGGATTCATTTAGTTAAGCAGCACTGCTGGATTACATTTTAAAACCCTTTAAACTGGTTGTAATTGATGTCTGTTTATAGAAGCTTACTTTAATGGAGTCAACGTGAGATGAAAATCTACCATACTAGTCTAAGATAGTGCCTTGCTGTTTAAAGGATGTCTCCAGAGGCACCCAGTTAAATAAAAGACACTGCAAAATAAAATAAATTCCTCATTAATCACCAACCTACTCTTGGCATTTTTAAAATAGTTTTTGGTCTTCCTGACTGCTGGTGCCTTGGAAACAAATCTAAAGTAGAACTTCACTGTGCAATAACATACACATTTGTTAGGTATTAAGACTTGATCCTGAACCCAGCCAACAAAGCTCCTGTTGGCTTCAATGTAAAGTCAACAAGGGTGAATGTAAAGAGCAGCATTGTTTTCCATTAAAATCTCAATGCAGCCAGCACCACAATGGTTGTACTTCTCATTGTCAGATAGCAATCTACTTGCAAGACGCTCTTCCCAAAGTCCTAGAGCAACAAGAGGTGGACATTAGCACTCTGAAGACTGCATTCTGCCGTTGCTGTTCAGCAATTAAAGCATGGGTCAGGTAATGGTGTTACTGCTGCTTAAATAGCTTTAATTTCTGTCTTCCGTGTAGCAGCAGATAGTTACAGTAATGGCATTTATAACAGAAAGGCTGAATACAGTCTGGTCAAAAATATACAGCTTGGAACCACCTTTGAAGCAATATAAGAGGAAGAGTGCTATTTATTATATTTCAGGCAGAAGACTGGAAATACGACCGACCCTCTGTGGGCCATTAGCTTTATGCATTCTGCTTCCACACTTGGACTACCTCATATCTGGCCATCTCAAAGCAAAGGCAGAGGAGCCTGGGTCTATCTGTATCTATGTGGCTAGCCATAACCTGTGTAACATGAGACAAAATACCTCAGGTAATGTTTTCTGAAGTAGCTCATTGACTGCAGAGTCCCTGTTCATGGGAAACTAATTTGAGACCACACAGACTTGATTTTCTTTCTAAGCACTCAGAATTTTAGCTGAAATGAAGAGCAATTTCAGGTGTTCATTTTCTCTGAAAATGAAACCCAAGCTCTCTTAGTTTGCCATCCAAAACCCACAAGCATCACAAACTAATATTCATCCAGAAAATAAAACAGGGCTTTTTGTTGGTCTCCGTGACCGCAGAAGAAAGATAAACCTATTATTATCTACTATTACATCTACTGTTATCTACTGTTCATTTGTAACTTCTTTACAGGGATGTTGTGAGTCTAAATTAATAGCTTTAAAAACTTGCAAGATCTTGGGTGGAAGATGTTATTTAAATGCAAAATCAAACCGTTGCATGACATGGAGAAGAGATTCCTATCTTGCAGCATCCTTTTCTAGAATAATGTGTTTCAAACATCCCTGCTTTGTGCACAAAATGCAAAGAAAAATGAGAGTTTTAGTATGTTAGTTTAGTAATGACAGTGTTAATATTCACAGGGCCAGATTATCTTGTTTTACAGGCAGCGGTTTTGTGTTGTTCTTCAGGTAAACCAGTACAGAAAATGGACCTCAATATGATAAATTTTTCCAGGCTATTTTGTGTGTACAGGGGAAAGATCACGTATACCTTTTATACATGAATGGTAAAGGAATGGAAAATACTGGATACACTTTTTTCTCAAGCCCTAATTGCAGGCAACATATTTACTCAGCATTCTTTAGGTCTGCTCAATCACTCATACTTAAAGTATGGCTTGAGTGCATAGGGACAGTATGTGCTTTCACAACAAGATGAGACAAATTGCAACAATCTTCTTTAATGTGATCTCATACCAGATGAGCTGAACAATACTAGAGGAAGCCAATGGCAGACTTGACTGTTTTCTGCCAAATAAAAGTGAGGTGGAAATGGAGGTCGGTGATTTTCTTGGTGATAGTGTTCTTCTTGTCAGAAGTGAAAAGGAACTGGGGTGCTGCTCACAGCAAATGCAGTGGGTAATTTTGTTAAGTATATGTTATTCACTGCAGCTTATAATATACAAAAAAACCCCAACAATGTTGTTTGATTCTCCAAGACAGGAAAGAACCTACAAACAAGGCACAAGTGAGAAGCTGAAAAATATAAGAAGGAGGTGGCTTGCACTTTTTGGTATTTACCTTTTTTATTTTTGTGGGATATGCACCATATCATCTCAGCATCACGGAGCTGTTAATAAGTTAATTCTGTTAACAGGTAGAGGATGATGCATCCCATTTTATTGACAGAGAAATTGATGCAGAAGATGGGTCTGTGACTGGCTCTGTGTTGCACAGTATGTCTGCAACACGCTGGGAAAGAGAAAACAAACATCTAACATTCATACCAAGGACATGATCACAATCCATGTTTTTCACCTACCAACATGAAGCCTTTCCTCAAAAGGTCAAACAGGTGCCTAAACAGTTGCTTAACAATCATTTCCTCTGTTTTTGTTGAATTTGGTGTAATTATTCACTACGCTCTATTGGCAACACTGGTGATCACACAACGTGCGTTCCCTCCATACTTACTGCCACCAGTGGGCTTCTCTGCCACTGAATTATTTTAAGGATTCAAGAATACTTTGAGTATCAAAACCAATTTGCACTCCAAAAAGCGAGACAGTTGTAGTGGTACAAGGCACCAAGTCCCAAGAGGCAGACAGATGATTGGCACAGTTTCCCTGTACTCAATTCCCCTGTACTGTTAGCAATGCAAACGTGGTTCCCACACTGAGTTACGCCACGGGACCAGGGGCAGCGTGCAAACTGTTGGGAAATCCAAGGGAGGAAGGAGCTTTCAAAGTCAGCAGATGGCACATGGGCCTCAGCCCATGCTGCAGCGGGGCCCCTGGGGAAGCACTGACATCTCCTGTTTATGAGCTGCTCCAGGAGCTCCACATTCACCTGGCTATTGATCAGTTCCCAGGGTTATGAACACTGGCCAGCAGGCCTGCACCAAAGAACAGTCTGAGACTGAAGGCTTTCAAAACCTTTCAGGCCCTCAGTAATCAATACATTACTACATTCATTTACCACACACATGGTTCCCTCAAAGGACTGTTAATGGAAGCATTCCAGATACAAACATCCACGTTAAGAATCTAAAGTCTAGTTCTCTGCACAGAAGAGTAACATCTTCAGCGTTACTTAACTGTGTCCAGTTTGCATCTATACTGGGTGTTTGCACCTAAATTCTGAGAGCCCTGAATGTCTGGTCGGCAACATGAGATGCAGTAGCTACGTGAAATTCCTGCTTAGTTCAACTCCATATAAACTGCTAACTTCACTAAATTCATCTGCATGTCTTTTAGGGAGTCTTTTGAGACTGTATCCCATTCCTACTCTATTGCTGTGTCTATGCCCATGCATCTTTCACACTGGGATGAAGCAGTACATTTTCTATTGGGAATCAGTGACTTTCACTCGCACGCAAAAAATGTCACCTTATTTCACATGAACATCAGCTCTGTGAGTGAGTTTGGGTGTAAACTCACATACCACGTTAGATCTAACATACTGTTTCCATAAGGGGGTGGGACATGTTTCACATATCTGCATGTAAATATCTGCACTATTCTTCCTGTACAAGGACAGGTGAAGACCAAGTGCCTCCCTCAGCTGGAGCCCTGGTGCTGGCAAACATACTGCTGTTGCCCCTGACACTTGCTCTGAGGCCTCACACCCAGAGCGATGAATGGGAGGAAAAACTTATTTTTGCATGCTTTGTCATGATGGAAGATGAGCCTTTCACAAACCTGCTTCCTGAAGAGCCAATTCAGTGAGGCAAAATTTGAAGCTGAAGGAGTATTTCTTGAGAGATTTAAAATACTGATGGTTATGTGAAGGGTGGAAGAGAAGAGGAGCGAAATCAGGTTTGTGATACAATGCAAGCTCCAGCTATACTTATAGAGAGGCCACCACATTACTGAAATAAGTGCAAAATATCTCTGCTTTTTATTTCGGAGGAGAACAAAAGGAGTTACGGACTGCGTGAGAGTTTCCCTTTCAGAAGATGTAATGCAGTGTTATACTGAAGTGAATATCTCTTTTGAGTTTCAAATGTGAAAAGCAGTACCATTTACTGCCCACAAGCCATAGAGTTCAGTGCGTAATAACAAATAGTTCTGTCTTCATCAATCCATACTGTTCTCAACAATCCTGCCCAAAGCTGCTTCTGGGTGATCATCAGAGTTTGATAAAGTGATTACTAGATAATGCTATCAAATAACTATCACGATTAAACAAGTTACATGAGTCTTGAAGCAGTGGAGCACTTTATGTGAGGAATGAGCTTCTCCTACAAAGCGCATAATAAAAACACATTAAACAAAATGGGTTTTGAACAGTGTGTTGAAATTAGGTCAAGAAGAATTAAGTTTGCATTTTCTGAATAGCTACAAATACTACAAACTACTTTCCTATGAATAATACGATTACTTTAAGTAGCAGAATTATTTTCCAGTCCCCTTTCTTTGGTATGCTGTTTCACTGTGTGAAATCTGTAGCAAGGTTGTTACACCTGTCACTGTGGCTTTCTGCACACCTGGGCTATTTTATGACATTACAGATTTCCTCTTCTCTACCCAAAGTACAGACACACAAATCAGCCAGAAAACAATTTGTAGCTGTTCATTATTTTTACATCCAAAATGTCAAAAGCTGTTAAACATAATTTGAGCTCAGAGCGCCCATGTAATCCTGAGGTTGAGATGAAAGAATTAACAATCAGTCAGAATGCTACTGATTCAGATTATATGGAAAATCAGTGACCTCTGATATGAAATATTTCCAGCAGCTGAAATGACCACCAAATAAATTGATGGTGGTGTTTATTATATACAATTCATAAATAAAAAGCAAAAGATATACTATAGTAAAACATGATTATCCTGAAGACAGGAAGGACTTGGAATAAAGTCAGACAACAGAGATTCTGAGTCATAAAGGAAATCATAAATATAAATATTTGATGTCTATCCTCCCTGCAACTGTCCTCTTGATGCCATTCACATCACAAGATCTTTTGGTACAACTTCCTCTGTAAAACACACTAAAGATCAGTAATCTTCTAGCAGGAGAGAGGCTTGCTCTTGTCTTCTCCTCTCTGCTGAATTTAGTAATCTGTGGTTCTCTCACACTTGTTTCAAGTTTAAGCAACTCCCCCTTCACTTCCAGGATCAGTATAACTGTGCCCCAGACTGCAATTCACATCTTAGTTCTTATCATGCATGCTTGTCACCCTGTGGCACTCTGTGTCCCTTTCGTGCTCTCCTCCGACTTCTGCTCCCTAACTTCCCACGTCCTGTCCTCAACATGTCAAGTGTTGTTCAAACCCCGATTATTTCCTCTTCATCCCATCCCATTCCCCAGATCAATGCTCTTGGATGCAAGCATCAACCTATTCCTGAAACAATAATGCATTATTTCTGAACGAACAACCAGTACCGTACACCCAAGCTATTACTCCTCTCTGCCTTCCACGCAGTAAGTCCTACAGGGCATGGACTCCCTTTATATTTATGTCTTGTACAGCCCCAAGCACACTGTAAGCATTTAATGCATAAAATAAATAACAAGAGACATGCAGCTCTGCTGGAGACAAGACGGAGCATTGAAGAAGCCAGATTCAGCTAATCAAACTTGTGTCGTATGAGGTGGGGCTTCAACTTACAAAACAGTCAGAAAAGATAACTGGGGCAGGGAGAATGAGACAGACAACTCTTAATATTGACCCAGCAAAGATTCTGGCATGTCTTTAATTTAAAGACCTTAAATAACCCTTCTGAGTACAAAGGCACTACCCATATGTACACAACAGGCGTTTTGATACTCATCTGAGCAGCACGAATTCCACGTACAAGATAACATTTTGGGTATCACAGTACTGTATTAAAGACTTCAAGTACAGAGACATTTACCCCAGTCCTGATTATTCAATGCTTAATTACCATGGCTTTTATCAAAATGCGTCTTTTCACCACGTAACTTCAGATTCCTGTCATTTGAAGCTATAGCTCTGTCTGTCAGACTGATTTACTGTTAGTCTTTTACTGTAAGCACAAAAGCTTCCCTCATTTAGGCACTTGCAGGCTGTGATTAATTTTCTCTTTTTACAGCTAGAGACATCAGACTTCTAAAGTTTCCAGATGTAAAGCAAACTTTCCAGCCCTCCAGCCATTTTTCAACTGCTTTCCTGTATCTTTGCCAATGCAACCATCTCTGATGGATGTCTATCAAAAGTGTGCAACTGTTTTTGTGAGGATCCTACTAGTGCTACAAAACAGCAACACAAATTCCCTTCTCTTGTCTGCACATTGAAACAGCTCCACTCCCTGGTTTTAAGGCAGTGAAAATAGTTTACATTAATTTGGTAGTTCCCAATAAGCTTTTACTTCCCATTTCACCAGTCAGTATGACACATGCTCAGCCTTGATCTTGGGCAGTATTAATCATTTAAACAATAATGTTGCATGATGCAAAATTAAATGCCTCAATGAAGATGTGAGACTGTGGTTTTGTTCTTGGGGTTTTTTTGGGGGGGGACAGTGTTTGTTTTACTGTTAGAGCACTAATATGCGTTAGCTATCGCATCTTTGTGCAGGCATGGGAAGAGAGCCTTTACTGTGCTGATGGCAAGTCAACCCAGTACTCCCCAACCACGTATGACCTGACTTAAGGACGTGACATAATGTACAGAGTCTGGTGCCCACCAGGACATTACAGAGCAGCAGCCACTGCATCTTTGTGGTCTTACTGAAGAAAATGCACCTTTTCCAGCAGGGCATCCAAACCACACCAATCCTGTTGACAAATTCTTTCTGTTGACTAAAGTTCATCAAAATACCAGAGATATATCTTCTACAAAAACCAGCGCCAGTTAGGAAAAAATTCAGTCCCATGCTTTAGTTTTTACAGTATTAACTTTCTATTATTTTATCCATGATTCCACCTTGATGGATAAATATGATAGCACAGTAAGCAGACCCAGGCTCTGAAGTTGTTCCAAACACATAGATTATGATGTCTTAAAATCCAAACAAATAATAAAATAAAAAAAAAAACAAAACAAAACACTAAAACAACCCCTAACCAAATACTTCTGTTTATTCAGGTGTGCATCTTATTTCCACAAAGTTACCATGAATGCAAATAAGAGATATGGGGGTTATTAAACAAAAAGTCCTTGCTTGGATCCATTTCAACACCCTTCCCATTTGAATGATGTTGCTCAGCATTTTTTTATTATTATTATTTATACATCACCACAGGTGAACCTGATGCTTTACAGAGAACTAGAATGACAAGACCCTGCCCTGAGGTGCTTACAGTCTAAATAAGATGTACACAGTGAAAGATGACAACAGACAGAAAAAAGAGGTGTGGATTAAGAGTGTTAGAACAGGGAAAGAACAATATGTCCTACCTCACATTTCTAATAGGTGTTAGTGTGTCTGTCTTCTTCAGTTCTTTGACAATTTCAGGTGATTATATAAAAGACCAGGAATTAGAGGAGATGTTTGAAAAAGGATAGGGAAAAAAATATGATTTACTAAGGCCCAACACAATAAGGGAAGTCTTCCTGCCCATCTTGTGTCTGTGCCAGGTCCTACCACCTGAATTATGATGGACAGAGAGTTAAGGGAGGGAAACCACAGTGACTTGTCCACAGAAAGGTTTTATCACTCACTGTCTCCAGCACATGAAAAGGCCTGTTTAGTTTGTATTCTCTTACAGACAGATGAAACCATTTTGGAAAACATTTACACTTTGGGAGAAATACCAGCTTTTCAGAACCAGAAACAAATTATTTTTTCCTATGCAATTAAAGTTAGAAGAAAAGAAAAAAAGTAAAAGCCACCACATGAAAAAAAGGGGGTCCTCAAAACATTGCACTTGAATGGTTTTGCAATTTCTTTGCCAGGGCAAGGAATCTCTCTTACTAAGTGTTTTCACACTGTCCTTATTCTTGAGTGGGATCCCTGGATGCTATAGTAAATCATAACAATAGGGAGGAAAAAACACATAGCTATATCTTAGAAATCCACCTGAGGCACAATGTGCAAAGGCACATATTTATATCACTACTGCTATCACAATTTATATCACAAATTTCCCTAAGGTGTGACGCAGGATCTGGGTCCCTCAGGGTATTCATATAAGGAATAAACCATGTGTGGATGGGAGTCTGGGAAAAGGAGTCAGGATCTTTGTTTCACAAAAGTGTAAGATTTACCTTATGGCATCAGACCTATTTAACATGGTACACAGTCTCCAACCATGGCCGTTGGCAGACTTTCATGAAGTTTAAGGGCACTGCTAGAGCGATCCTTCCCTAGGCGCATCATCCCAGGATCCAGAAATCAGCAGTCAAGGGACTTCTGCAGCCTGAGGTCACATCTAAACCATTGAATTTAATTGCTGTGAAAAACCACCAAGCCAATCTTTCATTAATTTATCTAGTCCCGTTTTGAACTAATTTATACTTTTTGCTTCCACAGCTCCCTGTGGCTACAAGTTCCACAATTAAATTACACACTGTGAGAAAAAGTATGTCTTTTTGCTTGTTTTGAAGCTATTCTCTGACAATTTCAAGGGGCAGCCCATGCTGAGTAACTCTTTCCTATTTAGTTGCTCTATGCAATTCATGACTTACAAACTTCTATACCCTACTCTCTCTTTTATCTTTTAAAAGTGAAGACAACTAATCTAATTAGTTTGCCCCTGTCTAAAGCCCGGCATTCACTTCTGAACATCTTGGTCACACTTCTCTGGATCTTCCTAGTTCTATTATGTCCTGTGTCTACGGTCAGTAACCAAAACTGGGTAAGATACCCAGCATGTGGGCAAACTATGTATTTGAAAAGTAGCATCATGATACTTCTTGCTTTTGCTCTCTCCATTTCTTTCAGATTGCTGACATTTTAATGGTCCTTCCTAATAAACTGATTTTGGTGCCCCACCTCACCACAAAACTCATCATGGCCCCCACAAATCTCTTCTACTTGTTTAATTTCCACATACTCTGGGATGTGGTGAGGTGGAGGATTAGCTGAGCCATCAAGGTAGTTTTGTGTGTCTTTGCTATTACATTAAGAGGTATCTCCACAAATGTTATTATCAGTCAAATAGGGCTCTTCACTCAGGGCTGAAACTTAAAAATCACTTTTCTGAGATTTCTTCTTGCTCCTCACATGATAGTGGCTTCACGACAGAGAACTAAAGTTGCAAAGCAGGGAAACAATAAACTGAGGATTGCCTTTGCAGCTGATGTGCTCTTGTTTACTTTTCTCTTTTACTCCTACAGCAGTATAATATGATTTCCCTTTTCTTTTTTACCAACAAAGGTGAGTCACATCATGACACCAGATCCAGATTCAGAACCAAACACAAACTGTTCTCAGTTCTAAATGCTGTCTTAATCTGATGAGCTGAATCTTTATTGTCACACACACAAGATAGAATTCAGAGCTGTAGTCAAGTAATAAATTTCTCCAAAGCTTTCTTTTTAATAGATTAAGTTCTGTCATGCTTATTAAGGTTATGTAGTTCTTTATCCTGAAAATACTTCATTGACAGCAATGAGAGTATTTAAGAAGGAATTTTGCAAGACAGGTAGCTATGGGAGAAACAAACCTCGAGTATTTAAATTGAAAAGTGTATCCACTTTATAATTAGACCATTCTTCCTGAGAATTTTCTCAATTTTAAAACTTGAATTAAAAAGAATCAAACACGTACTTTTTTTTTGAGAATGGAGTTGTAAGAACTGTTTAGCAAGCCCACACACATTCAATTATTTTAATCTTCAGTCATAAGTCAATACTTGCAGCACTTTAATCATTTTTGATTCTTTTCCTTGAACTCCCTTCAATTTATCAATGCCTTTTTAAATACAGATTCTGTAAGATGTAGTGGAGTCATTTTTTATGAAGAAATGAGCAGTCATTAGCAATCTGCTCAAGTGAAAATAAATGTTAAAGATGAAATATACTTTTGAATAAAGAGTAACTATTATTTCATGTTGTTGAAAATCAGCTTTCCCCCTTTCCTGAAAACGAAATAAATCTTTCATTAGAATTGCATTCACTGGACTTTCTGAGGCATTCATATGGATGTGAGATTGGGCTTTTGTTCACATGTATGTGACTGGGTGTATTTTAATCTCAGAGAGCTGGTTGGTGTTAATGTGAAACTGATGGAGTCTTCACACCACTCAGTGTCAATGAGAAGCCAGAGGGAACAGGTCAAAATACACCTGATCAGCAGGTATATAAGCTTGGTTAAATCTGAATTGCACTACGACTCTGCCAAAGAGTCAAACAAATTCTAGTTGCAACAGGCTTTAGGATTCTGCACCATTTTCTGCGTTATTTACAGGCTGGCTACTGATCAAATCAAGTTTGGGAAATTAAAAAAGTGGAAGCAGTCAAACAAATCAGTATGTCCTACTTGTGCATACTGGTCTATTCACATTAAGGCAGTTCTTTCCGTTCATTCCCTGCTTAGGGATATCTTGTTTCTTCAGTGTGTGAAACTATCAAGCTGTTCCTCTCAGAGAAGACACATTGGACAACGTTAACTCACGGGAACTGCTGTGAAGCAGCAGGTGGGTCAGGTAAGCAGAAGAGAAAAATCAGTATCAGCAAACGAACACAAACGAACAACTCCACATCATCTTCCAAAGTGACACCGATGGCAAACAAGCCTTAGTTAAGATCTGCGAAGGCAGTTCACTGCTTTTGCCAGTTAGACATGGGTTCAGCATACATGCTGGTACAGGGCCAAATACAACAACCGCCAATGTCTTGAAAAATCAGACCAACCACATTACTGCTTATGGGATGACTATTCTATAGGACTTCCAAGCACTCAGAATGATACAGCTGCAAACGCATACATACTTTACTTGTGTACTCCTCCCTGCTGCTTACTTAGAACAGAAAAATAACTCATTGGAAGAAGCACCAGTGACTCCAGATTAGAGCATAGAATTTGGGCCTGAAGTTATATTTTCAACTTAGTTACTAGTACATCTATGACCACAGATATTTTAGAGGTACTTGTCACTTGAGGCATATCTCAGGCTGGCCACCTAAAAATTGAGGCATTTGGAGCCTGTGGCTTTCACTTCACCATCCTTATTTTCCTATACCCAAAGAGCTCTGAAATTTTTGGGAGGAAAACCTTTTGCACAAAAGGAATGGCTACCTTTGTACTCAGTAAAATTATTTTTTAAATATATGTTGACACTTGAGGCCAAATTCACCCATCTCAATCTGTGCACCTTAATTCATCTTAGATGCCATTGGTAGCCAGTGGAAAATTACAGGCACTTCTTGTGAGTGACTCCCACCTCAGTCAGACTGTTCAGCTTCTGCAGGTGCGCTTCTGTGGCACTTAGGGGGATCACGTTCCCAAAATACATGCCTCAGGTAAAAGTCAGGTGGGAAGAACAGAGGCATTTGTATCCTGTAAATTGGCTTGGAAACGTCAGCTTTCTTTCAACAGACAATGCAGAGCTGCTAGACTTTTCAACCCAGGAAATGGCTGCAGTGACACCACCTTTGGGATTATGAGCCTTTCTGGTGGAGCCATCTCCAAGGCATCCTGAGCTGAGGTTTTACTAGAGGCTAAATGTGATGCTCACCTCCAGTTTCAGTTCTGGCACTCCCCTGTCCTTCTCAGCACTACTAGTAAAGGAGAAAAACACATTGAGAATTCACTCCTGCACCTCAGTCAGGTATTCCCTCTAATGTGAAGTGGGAAGCTGAATTTTAAACCTGGCACACGGGAAAGAGCCTCTGTCTAAGCATATATCTACTTAGATATTGCTAAAGCCACTCAGGCTTCCTGGAAAAGACTTATTTCTTTGAAGGTGGACTATGCTGATCTTAAATTGGACATGTCTATATTACTTCCTGCAAAACTGCGTATCCTTTCTGAGGGGCATAAATTTCTTTTTTATGACTACGACGATGCAAAGCAATTTTAAATGCCCGGAGGAGAGAACTAGAAAAGACGAATGAAAAGGAATTGAATGATTCATTAGACTCTGAAGAAGATTTGATGAGGAATTCTATAATTCTGGACTTTTAATTTAATTGTGTCTCTCTTTATTACTTTTCCCCCTTCTTTACCTTCATGGAGCTTCATAAAAATGTGATTTTTAAGAGCTCCTTATCTTGCAGCACATAGTAAGAAATATAACACTGTTTATTCTGTTTGGACAGTACATTTGGGTTTTGAAGTTGGTGATTTATCAGTCTTCTCAGGTACTAACTATACCTGTATACCTGGAATGTCCTGATTCCTGTTTCAGTAAAATTATGCCTTTGACATAAATTTCTTACTATTTTTGAACTTTATAGCATTTTCTATAGGTAGGAGATGAGTGCTATGACCTCTCTGCTTAGTTGCTCAGGTATTGGCTGAAATCTCTCCTCATTCACATCGCTCCAAGGCACAGGAGTGCTGCTGAAATCAATGGAGCTGTTTTGGATTTACACTGATTTGTGAACACAATCTCACCGGTGTCTGTATCTCAGTATTCCTGAGGATTGTTACAGTTTGGATCAAACTATGAACTTCATCATATAGTAATTAATGTCTATTTTAGAAGTCTGGGGCTTTTTCTTGATACTGTAATTCTGCATACCAGGCTCTCAGTTGTTTCAAAGAAAACTCTACCAATTCATATGAGAAGAGGTTCTAGACTCCTAATTGCAAATCTGATTTAATTCCTCTTTGTTTCAGTAGGCTTTGGTTCAGTCTTAGAGCATTCCTCTAACCTACCTTTTCTGAAACCTGTTCCCTTTACTCTTGCTTAAAAGATTTGGTTGATTTCTGTGATCACCACTATTATAGGCTAAGGATCACCTGCAAAACAGCTACTCAAACAGAAATAGCCAAATGCTAAAGAGACTTTCTTAAAATTGGATAAGGTAACAGAAAATAAATTAAGTATCTTAATTTCATGTTCATAAACTATGGACAGCTGAGCAGAAGTATGAATTATTCACGTGTGCAGACATTATATGCATACATTATCCCAAAGCACTCTGCCAGATCTGCCAACACCTCAGAGGAGCAAGATGGAAAAGATCTTTCTTTCCTGAGAGAAATGTAAGCAAGAAAAAAGTATATAGGTGCACTTCCCCTTGAATGACGTCCTTTAAAATGACTTTTGCTACTCCATGCTGAGTTTCTACAACAGGTAACAACCATATTTTCTCTTCTCTTCTCCTCAATGCGTTCTTACCCCTGTAAATTTTTCTGGCATTTTCCAAGCAGCTTTTCATCTCGTAGAGAATATTTCCCTGAGCAACTTTATTATTAAAAATCTTTTGATTTTTTCCACAAGTCCTATGACCTACATTTTCAGAGAACCCATGCCATTTGTCCTTCCTTCTCAGCAGAACAATTTTACACATTCTTTTTTTTTTTTTTTTTTCTTCCATTTTACAAGTAGTATGGCCAACATTTGATTTCAAAGAACCATCTCCTTTGAGGGCTGCACTCTACTTCCACTGCACCAAAATGCAAAGTTTATGAAAATGAATAAAGCTCAGCAACACACTGCACAGCTAAAGGTCCTGTAAATTCATTAATAATTTCAAATCAGCTAGGAGAAAATAGGGAACAAATAGTTACAACACTTCAACAGTGACCCTTTGCTTCTGAAACAGTCCAATAATAGGCTTGTTTTTTGTTGACTATTTTAATGTCAAACCCCGAAAGATAATTCTCCCCCAACCCACTCCTCCCCACCATTACTACTTAACTGTACTTGGTTATTCAGAAAACCACTGACTTGGCAATCTCACCCCAGACCCTATAAATATGGTTTCTCAGTGTGACTCAATAGAACTGCCTCTCTCCTTAATATTTGGTATTTATGTGTTTGCATGATTAAGAGTGTGTGAGTGTATCTATATGAAGAGACATACCTCTCTAGGTACAGGTATAGGAACAGGTATAGCTACAGATATTGTTAAATCAATCAAATATTTGTGTGAAAGGAACCAAGGATGGAGCTCTGGAACTTACCTATTTTAACTAGTGATTAATGTTTCAAATTTAAAAATATATACGCAGTTATTTACTATTTTCCAACAGATGAACTATTGCTCTTACATGCTTCCCAAACACCAATAAATCTGAGAGAAACATCTACTGGTATAAAGAATAGCATCAGATTCCTGAAAGTCAGCTTTCACTCAGTCGGCCAAGAGGCAATTTAATAATTAGACTACTTAAAGTTCACTTTAAACCATGGGATCCTCTCTGACGGCAATCACCCTTATTCTGCAACACCGTGAAAAAGCTCAGCTCTGTCTAAACAGAGGCACACAAAGTGAAATGCTACAACACCTAAACGAGGGCACAGAAGGGGAAATTGCCACAACAAGCAAAATATGTGGTTATCTAAACAGGATCATAGGAAGTAGCCATCTGGATCCGAGGATTTCAGATGGATTCAGAGAGGATCCAAATCTCATCTCACATTTGCTAATGCATCCATGTATTTTTGTTGTTTTCACTTGACCTGTGCTCACTGGTACAAGGGCCATAGCATGCAAGCTATTCACCTAGTCATGCACCTTAATGATTTAAAAATGACACCAGCCACCCCACACACCTCCTCTGCTTCTGTCTCTACCAACATCACGAACAGCCAGCCTATGGACAATCATAACTCAGAGTCCTTGCTCCCTCCAGGAGCAGCAGTGCAGTGCAACATGCAAGAAGCCTACATTTTGCTCTCGGAAATCCAATGTTTGTGAAAGGACCCAGATTTCCACCCTTCAGAACCAAAGCTGGCTAGAGCTATGACATTATGGAGTGTAGCAGTGTTCGGGTGGTAACCTGCTGAGCTACTATAACTAAAATGCGTTTCAGAGAATAGTTAACCCTTCTGAATGTGCCATCAAATGCTTCTCAAATAATGGGACTGTTGTCTACACTGAATTTAGGCTAGCAGTTTATGTGGGAGAAGACAAAATTTATCCCACATCTGCAGAGCTTGACAGATAGTGTTTGCCTTCAAACTTTCTCTTTTATAGCACTTGGCTTTTTACATAGCCTTTCTACAGCAAACGTAGGGACACAACCTAACTCTTTTTAGCTTTTTGCTTGGCCAATGAGCCAAGATTCTTAAAAATTTCCCACCCCCTTTTCTAAATCTGTATTTTGGTGTTTAAAAGTCAGCCTTACAAAATGCTCAGGGCTATGGCTTCCACCACGGAAATACAAATATCTTTGCTTAAGCGCCTTTCAAAAACTGCCCATTAATTTAGATGCCTAAAGATTTATTGAAAAGCCAAACATTAGTCACATTTGAGAATTATTTCTATCTCTATTATCATCCTGCAATTCTCTGTTAAAACTGGCTGGTTGTTTTCTTTTTTCAGTCCAACTTTTAATGCTTTTCTCATCTAACCAGATTGTTGCAGTATGAACTATAGTATACAGATATATTTGTATCTGAGGGCACTTGTGAACCTGCCTCTAGCTCCTAGGACTACTGAAAATCCCAAATACACCCTTGTCCTAGACTTGTATTTCTTGTCATTCCAGTATCATTAACAGGTGTCTGTAGTGAAACTCATGTATGCAAGTGTCATTATGCTCATTTTCCTTCTGGAAAAAAGCACATTTCAGAGAAAGCAATTCACTGTAATAGTTTAATTCCTTTGGTTAAAAACCAAAATAGAACAAAAGCACCCCCCACCGTCATCTTCCAAGATATGCTCCACTTGAAATAAAAGTCACAGTAAATTCACACCTCTACCTATTAGGGAAAGGTAGCGCTTACACAGTCACTGTATTAAGATCGGTACGTTATTGTAACCTCAAGAGAGGAGACAGGCAGAGTTGGGTGAGGAGGAAGAAAACAAATCTAAAATACTCCCTCTGATCGGGGAGGTCAGAGCTTTTTTTTCCCTGGCAGACCATTTTCAAATGAAAAAATATGAGTCTGTTCTTTTAATGCACTGAACACCAATTTGTCTATACTACAGACTAACTCCTACTATTTAAGCATTAAACATTTATCTGGATTCTGCATAAATAGAAACAGAAGTGGTGTTTCTAACATCTGTCATTGTTGGAATAATCATGTTGCTGTGCAATGATTATGTTGGGATCCTTTTACAAAACGAAAACAGCATTCATTCGCAATTATTCATTACAGTAGGGCCCACTCTCCTCCTGTGATTGTTATTTAAGATGAAACAGCTCTCTGATTTTCACTGACTAAAACTGGCTTATCACTGAGCTTTTTGCTTACAGATAAATTCTCCTCTGGGTCAACTCAAGTTAATTTTAAGAGGTTGCATTGCCTTATATTATAAATTAATTACATCAACTGCCTGCAGTTTAATGCACTTTAACGAACAGTTAATGCACTGCTGCAGTTCTTAGTGAGAAATTACTCCTCGTACTGTTATTTCAGACTCATGCTGGTTAGGATTACTCCTCTGTCTTGTTTCATTGACATGATCCCATAACAGGATGAACGTATATTACACTAAACATTTAAACAATGCGGGGGGGGGGGGGGGGGAAGAGAGAGATACTGCGGGAATATTAATGAGCAGGGGAACTTCAACAGGGCAGCAATGAGATGAAAGCAACGTTGCTATTAAGGAATGTTTTCACTCCTGCCTGTCTATCACAAGGCCGAATCTTTAGATAAGGGTTTTCCAGCATGATACAAGATGTTATCAAACGCTGTTGTACAATATTTAGTCTCAAGGGCTGACTTAAAAGAAATGGCATCAACTATAAAACAAAACAACACACCACCACCAAAGAAAAGTGGAAGGCAAGTACAGCAAAGGGTTCAAGTTTGATGCACAGTTATTATCACAGCTTTGCTTTTCCATAGAGCTGATTTTTATCTGGACTGGATATCAGCGATAAGTATAGTTTATATCCATACGTGTTTGTGCGTGTGTGTGTGTGTGCATTTCCTCTCTAAAAGGGGAATGTGTAAGTGTAGGGGGGGAGAGAGAGAGTATAAAATTGAATGCAGGCTGCCAAGATGGAAATGATATTTGTTTTCTATCACACCAGAGATGCACCATTCCAGCTTTTGTCCTTCAAAGCTGTGAGAGACCACGCTTTAATGCCTGCAGGTTGACCATGCATTGTTATTATACAGTCTTCATGTTCACATCATGTGTCATCTGACCAAAGGAGAGTCTACAAAGTGAAAGCCTCATGCAAAATTTATGCTTATATGGCTGTTTCAGTCAGTGGAAAAATCAATACTGCAGGCTTGATGCACAGAAATGACTGAGTGCTCTCTGACTGACACTAAAAGCACTGGGAGATTGAGGGGCTGCATTTGCTGTTCAAGGAATTGAGTGTATTAGAGCTCTTATAATAGTCTGCTCACCTTATATTAGCCTTTCCTTGGGATTATTTTTTGATAACAATTATGATTGTGGGGTTTAAGGCAATTACACTATTACAAAGAAAAAGCTGCTTTTTATGTCCTGTAAAGCTGTCATATATTTCACACCACAACTGCCTTCCAATTATTTTGCTACAATGCACTTTGGAAGCAAAATGTCCTAACTGATATATATTAGTCCTTTATGTTTTATAAATAAAAATCAAAGCTGTAATGTAATCCTTCAAAAGAAGCTTCTCGGTTTCCCAGATGTTATTTTAAAAAGAGTAAAATGCAGTGTGTGTTGTAAGTCTTAAAAAAGACATACACAGTATCTGTTTTTATATGGGAGGACAACACGAGCCAGTGATGTTGCACAGATTGTGCAAGCTGTTGTAGCTTAAAATGCTAATACTGCCCGTTAAACATGGACAGATGTGGTCTACAAAGATGGAATTTAAAAAAAAAAAAAAAGAGGTAGAGAGAAATAAAACACCAACTAAACAAAACCTAACTCTTTAAAGTTTGTTTAGAAAACAGGTTTCAAGATGTAGTTTAATGTTAGGGTGAACATCCTGCAAGAATTTTTAAAGACTCTATGAATGCTTCTTTGTTAGACATAGAGGAGGGTGTCAGAAAATGGATGAGGAAAATTAATGTTTGAAATAAGAAACCAGCTCTGGTAATCTGCTTTAAGAAAATTACATATATTCCCTCCATCAAAAAATACCTCTGGTCAGAACTGGAATGCATTTGCACTGCAATTTTGTCACTGTAAATACACAGAAATATTTTATTAGATGGTGTTACAAGCTTTTCATCAATGTCTTCTACTTTTGTTATAACTCATAGGTAATGAGTAAAATGATTAATACAGATTATAAGAAAGGATTAAGAAATGCATTGCTAGTTGGTTTAGAAATCCCTGAATTCCATAGCAACTGTCATTATATTATTACAAAATATTCTTCACTCCCATGTTCAGCTTTTTGACATCTATGCACCTATTTAGCTGTGGCTTGTGCCTTCAAAGCATTCTGTAATAATGATTAATTAGAACAGGTCAAGTGGGTGGCTTTTTTTCAAATTCAAACCATCAAACGTGAGGTGGATAAAACATATGGTCCCTTCCAGCCATAAACCAAATAAAAATTGATGAAAACAAAACACACAAATTACCTTACAAAACACTAGCATTTGCATGCTTATAGAAATATAATGAATACTACATAGCTGAGTTCTCACAAATTAAAAATTACTACCTCTGGAGCTCCTGCAGCAGAGCCACAGCCACGTGTGAGCATCTGAGTACAGTATATTTCCCCCCAAAAGTTTCACAAAAGAGTTGTGTCTAATAAACAGTGCCGGCTGGAACATGCATCCAAGTATTCTGATTACACTATTTTGACCCTCTTTCAAAACAAAAATTTCTGCAAATAGGGCCTGTGAATTTAGACTAAATTTGTCATCAAGTTTCTGTATTTCTTTGTGTGTGTAGTGGGCGTGTATGATCCTTTTGAACTCGAAACCACCAAGAAGCAGCTGCCATCCACAGAAGCTGGACTGGCACAGCTATAAACCAGCTCCGAAGCCCCATGCTTCATTCAGGTGCCACTTCCAAGAGATGAGAGTCATCTGCTTGCAGTGACTTCATTAAAAATGCTGGAGTGACCAACCTTCCTCAGATCAAGGTCCCTGATTCCATTTTCTTGTTATGCTAATCCTCTGCCTGAAACCAGTAGAAAGTTCGTCTGTGCAATGACCACAGCAGTTCAGGCCCTCCTGGGGCACAGAGGGGATCAACCACGGGGACTGGGCTGATCATGTAACTGTATGAAACCCACATGGGCAGTGGGAAGGAGATTCAGTGAATTCTTTTAGGAGAGAGGCTGAATTTTCATCCCCTTGTTGTGAGGAGCTGGAAGGAAGAGGGAAGGCACCTGCTGACTCAGAGGGCAGATAGCTGATTGATGCCTGATAGGAACTATAGCTCTATGGCAGGTGTCTGTCAAGCCTTGACTACAGTGTCTCTGAACAAATACTGAAACCAGCTTTTCCCTGCTGATTAACCTCAGACAGACACTGGCAATGCACCTTAGACTATGGGTGCTGTCACATAAATCCCTAGCTTGCTTGTTTTTTCTGCCACCGTGGGGAGAGCAACAGATCTGGCAGGGCAGAGAAGTATATGGGGCAATGCATGGTTCTACCTATGGAAGTTGTAATCAACAGCACAGAAGAAGGCCTCAAAGAGTTTGAAGGTCTATTCTGGTAAACTAGGTTTCTATGTTTTAAAACTCTTCCCTCATAAATTTTTTTTTTTTTTTCTGTGCAGTGATACACCTCTCCAGTAGACCATTTGAAAGAAGAAACTAAAAGAAGAGGAAGGATCACAGAGAGTTTCCATGATAAAATATACAGATTCTTTGATCTCTCTTTTCTTTTAGCCTAAATGATTAACGGTGTGAATAGGTAATCTTCATTAGAAATAGAACAGCACAACAGCAGTGAAAACAGCCAGTTTCTAGTGCTGAGCATGTGAGGACTGAGAAAGAAGACTGATTTCAGGGTCACAGTTAACTGTTGCTGAAGGAATCAACACCATCCTATTTACAAACTGGTGTATTCATCTTTCTTAGCTTTCATGCCTCATCAGGCATGCCAAATTAAAGAACAAAGTCTGTGTAACAAAACATTCTCATAAGTAGAAGGTGTCTCAACATCAGATAAATGCTGAGCTGAAGACCAACGGCTTTGTTCTCAACCCTTCCCTACAGCAACTACTCCTCTGGCTGCAGTGGGTTCCTTACCAACCTAAGAGATTTAGCTTAAGGAAGATGACAAAACCAAACTGGCAAAAAGCCCCCCTGAAGCGAGTCCAGACTTGTGGGTCCAAGGTAACTGAGGAGAAGACATGGGTGGCTGTTTCTACAGTGTGGTCATTTCTTCCTTTGTCCCGTATCGAAAACCTATTCACTATGCCCATGAAAGATTTTCTCTGCTCAAAACCAGAAGTTCTCTCTCTCCTAGTCTGTCTCTCCCCTAAACAAACAAACTAACCCCCCCCCCCCCCCCATTAAAGCCATATTAGAAGCAAAGTTTTAATGCTCGAACACCAAAAAGCAACAGCAACTAAGGTGAAGGTTACATGCTGATCACTAATGTATTCAACACTATACAAGATACACAGGTTTTGGTTCAAGGATCTTACAATTTAGTGAGAAAGTATCTTCTCACCCAAAGACATGGAAGAACTGCATTGAAGTTGTCCCCACATTTATAAAGCTTTCCTAGCAAACTTTGGCCAGGTAGATGGTGAACTGAGAACTTGGCTTAATACACAGCAGCTTGCTTCTCTTCCATTGTGTGCTGCTCTTATGCAGCGTATCTGATTATAGCTGGAACTGGGAACAGCCCAAAACAAGAATAATCACATTAATGTGCATTTGTGAAGTTTCTAGCATGTGAGGTCTTTGATCAGTGTCTCTAAATGCTACTGGAGTACAAATAAACCCTAACTCTACCAGCTTTACTCACACAGCTAAATGCTACCTAATATGAAAGGTACAGTAAAAATACAAAGAAAAAAATAAAGCCTTTAAACTGTGAAAGGGTAAAACCATAGCAGGAAGAAAGGATAGAAGGAAAACAGGAAATTGCAAATGTGGTGTATTTCAGCCTGTTAAATGAAAATCCTGGCAACCTTTTGAAAATATTTAAATGCATGCATATGCACACAGTGGAATTTAGAGGTAGCTGAGGTTAATCTGCATCTCTGCCACTATGAATAATCATTGCTAATATGTCTCTGGAATGGATATGAGTAAGTAGGTGCCCTGAGAACAAAGGCAAGAATAGCACATCCATGCACACATGAGACGGCTAACTCAGAAGAAGAAGATGCTCAATACTTTTTACAGTAGTATTTTTAGGCGACATCAACAGATTGACCAAAAGAAGGGAGGAAACGTGAGCAAAATTATAGGGAATGAGCAGAACCTTAATGACATGGAACACAAACATTGACAACAGATTGGTAGCAGTGCAAGGCTCCCCAAGAGATCAGACTGAAAAGCTTAGATCCTAATGGCTGAGCTTGGAAAGGACAGGGAGCTTTAACGGGCTTTATTAGGAAAGAGAGAGGGGAAAACGATCAAATTAAGAAAGAAGATGCAAAATTGTTTTCTTAATGGTAGAGAGCAACTATTAGAACTATTTGGAAACAGAATGGCAAGTTTTGGGGAAGGCTTGGATATGCAAAGGAAGAAATAGGGAAGTCAAAGACAGGTTAAATGACAGACTGATGGAAGGGATGTTGTCAAAAGTGACAGTGGTGGAAGTTGGGGCATGTCTGGAAAATGTCAGAGAGACAAACCAAGACAGGTTTAGGGAAGTCAGGAGCAGATGGATACACCCATAAGTCACCACTGTGAAAACTCTAGCTGAAGATACATTGAGGGACGAGAAATCAGCATAACTTTCAACTAAATCCAATAAAACCCTGTAATTTAATAATTAAGGAGTATTTTGTGTTATCTGTGTAAGAACAATAGTTCCACTACCTCAAAGCAGCATAACTTGTGTGTTGACTTTTTTCCCCTAACAATGTAGTATATATTAAAACATGAGGTTTGAAGGAAATTCAGTGAGAAAGAGTTGAACAGGTTATGTCACTACTAGTACAAACACACTGTGTACAGTTACAAATGGAGGGGGGGTGACAAGTCAGAGATGTGAAAGAGGGCTCCTCTAACTTTCTCAGCTACTTACCTTCTTCCTGTCCTATAATTCTGTTTTTAGTGAGTGAATGCTACCACCTTATTATTCTGCATGAGTTTAACCATTGGTTTACTTTGTCTTGTTCTCTGGCTTAAGAACTTCACTGAAAAAATGTTTACTTGCCAATAACCACTGACAAAGTACTCAGCTGGAAAACACATCTTCCAGCTTGGTTCCCTCATGAGAATATGTTGTGTGGAGTCCTATTAGACTATTGTTTAGCTTTTTCAGCTTTTCCATAGTAACATCTTAATTTAAATGTATGTTCTTTCAAACTAAGAAACTACACATCGGAGTACAAAAGACCTGAAACGGCCAACCTTAATTATGCTGAGTTCTATCACATGGAAATCAGTGGGATAATATTATACATTAAAGTACAACTCAGCATAGTAAAGACAATGTATTCTAGAACAGGAATACTCAACAGAAGGCATGAAAAGCCTCCTCCACCTCCTTAACACCTGTGAAATTAATATATAATATTACACAATTAACCAAGAAAGACTGGGAAATCATACTGTTATAAAAACAATAATCTTGCAGCTGGAGGACAAGCTGGATTCCATCCCTAATTGTAGGTCATCACCTTCTGAATGATGCATCCATGCTTCTGAATTCATAGCTGGATGTACACTGAACTAACAGTATTTTTGATGTCAAATAGTAACTCTAAAACATAATACACCTACTTACAGGGGTGTATGTTTGTTGATCTAATGGATTGAGCAAGAGCAAGTTGAAACAAGGTTGTATGGTTAGCTGGCTGTACAATAAAATGCAGATAATTAGTTGAGTCAAGATTTTAAAGAAGTCATCAGATGTGGAAAGTCATTATACACTTCACTTCCACTGCTCCTGTAGTTGGAAAGGGACAGTGACAGCAGAGATGAGCTGCTGTGACACTCCTGAAAAGCCATTTGCTTCTGAAAATCAATATATTTCAACAAGTTTGTAAGTGGTTGTTCCCAAAGATAAGTCACAAGTAAGAGGAAGGCTGTAAAAAAACAAAGCTATTAATTTTTTTTCCAGATTTGCATTCAGCAGTTGAGGAATTTGTTAATTTAATGCTGAGCATTTCTTCAGAGGCAGAATTTTAAGTACTAATTCTCAGGGAGAAAATTAAAGTGACTACATTACTCTCCTTGCTTTCCTCTCTTCAGCTGTTTCTGGGATGTACAGTGCATTTCTGAGATGATCAGAAAATCTGTGATTTGTTGGCAGTTGGGTGCCACTGCTCTGCTGCTTTAAGAACCATCCTGTGTGGAAGCCCCTCGATCCCAGCACTGCCTGACCTGAATTAGCTTCTGAGCAGAGTAAGATGCTTCTCCCATTCTGTGGTTTCTACTTCTAGTCATGGCATCATTCTTTTCCTTGTGCTTTTCCTTTCAACAACCCTGATTCTAAGTCTCTCTCTCTTCTACTGTATTGTTGAGTCTCATACAGACCCAAATGCTTCTTCATGAGGAAACCACCAGCTTCTTCCTCATATCCTGTTTTATTCAATTCTCTTTCCACACCATATTGCTCTGATGTCTTCCAAGGAGAGGTTGACAAAATACAACGCAATTACAACTTCCCCTCTCTTTCTCCAACCATCAGTTTCTTAACTTGTTGTGCCACTAGTCCCACTAACTAGATCCGCTCTCCTCACTGGAGATACCCTCATTGCCTTTTGTTCATTACCTTTCATGCCCTGCTGGCTCTTCCTTTTCTTAATACTAATTTGCTTTAGTTTTAGAAAAAGAAATATAAAAATATCAGCCATAACCTCATTTGACACTACTACTGTTCCTGCTGCCTTCTTCAGTTAATTAATAATTAAACATATAGTCAAAAATCACAGCCTGAAGTTGTTCACTAATTTCACCATATACTTCTACAACCTGTCTCCTATCATTTGCACTCAACTAAACCTGTTCAGATCCAGTGCTCCATCCTGGAGCACTTCACATCTCACATTTCTAATTGCTTCATTGGCATGCCTTGCAGAAGATCCTTCTAATCCCTCATTCCAGCTTTCTGTAACAGTTTCTTCAGATCGTGTTCCTGGTCCTCCTAATACTTTATCCGAGTAATCTCAAAGACACAAATTCAATTCCGTCTATGTGCTGACAGCAAACAAATCTGCCTGTCAACTCCTAAATCGCACGCTTTCTTTACACATAGCCTATTTTAAGGTTCTCCCTATCTACTTGCACAACCAAAACTCTTGTCCAAACTCTTATGACAACATCCTTTCTTTCCTCAGAAGAAAAGAAATTGGTCGGTTCCTTTTACCCATTTAGAGTGCTGCTGGTTCTCCAAGGCCACTATTTGAGCTGTCTATTCACATCGTTTAGTTAGCTTACCTTTTATTCATCACATTAAATACAAGTTGCTTGTTTTCATTTTCAAGGATCTGTATTGCCCACCTCTTCCTCTTCCCCCATTATCTCCCATTTACTCTTCAAGGACAGACAGTGTATATTAAGACCATACTGACCACTACTGCTTTACTGTTTCTTTGTATTCCCTATCTGATCACATTAACCTGTGGTCTCCTGTCTTATATGCAGCTTTGGGAACTGTTCTAGTTCAGTATTTTTTAAGTGCACAGCACAATAGGATCTCAGTCTGTTTCTCAGGTACCGATATAAAACAAAATTATAAACAAGCAGATGGACAAAAATAATCATAATTTTTGCAGAGATACCTCTATCTAGGAAGTCTACCTACAGTAAGAACAACTTAAGGGCAAGCTCTGCCCCACTGCTCTGTGGAAACAGACAATAAAGACGTATTGCAGATCTCTGGGCACTTAATAGCTACCTTCAGGATTCAAAGGGAAATCTTGTACCCTAAACCAAAACCAACAACCTTGAGAAAAACTGCCATCGTGTGTATTGAACCTTATGAAGTTAGGACTCTCAGTGGACCATGTTTCTCCTGCTCTGTCCTCTCAGCCTCCCAGGAAAGCACAAGAGAGCATAACGACCTCTAACTGAGGATGGTTCTCCCCCCTAATACTTGTTTGGACTGCATCCTGTTGCTCTGCTTTTCCCAAGGAACTCTGCAGTAAAAGTGTAACAGAGCCCTTTCTGTCCTCCTCCTTTTTCAGAACTCTTTTCTAAACTTGAGGTACTGCAAATCTAGGACTGCAACACAAAACACCTGTCTCCAGAAACATAAATCAAGGGGACAGCAACTAAAATCAAGGTGTTGCTGAGGAATACATAACAGGGAATGAGAGGTCTAAGGTTTACTTTTCTAAAAGAAACAACTCTTGATCTTGTAGTCTCCATTCTTTCCAGGGATGCTTCCTTTCTGTAGGTGTTTTTAGACTCTGAGCATGGAAGGGAAGAAAATACTCTGCAGAAAGGAAAGGGATCACTGCACAGGAAAAGGTTTGAAGGCAGCTTTTGGGTTCTATTGCTTCCTGACTTCTCAGCATCTTAATTCCCTCAGGAAAGAAATGGATATAACATTACTTAATAGAGATATGATGAAATCTTAATTAATGGTTGTAGAGCACGTTTAGATGGCAAGATGATACAAATCATGGGCATGTAAACCATTATTTCTACACAATAAAGCCATAGTTGCCTACCTTTTTTTTTTTTTTTTTAATGTAGCTATGCACAGATTTTCTTCAAAGGCTATCTTTAAATCTACAAACCCACCACAAAAAATCAAGTGTTCTACTAACCAGCCTCTAATATCTTTCAGGAGAACACAAGAACATCACTGACTAAAGTATCTTGACAATCTTTCCTCCATAACACATAGGAATTTTTTCCTGTCTTCAATACTCTTATTAAATACACTGTGCTTTTAACAGCAGCTTGAAAAAAGCAAAGTGAATGAGCATCTTTTACCACTTCAACAGCATATAAAAGAAGCTGGTAAGGCAAGGAAGGTGAGGCATGTTCAACATGAGAATAAATTATTTCTATTTGAGGTTGATCCCTCACTGTGCTGAGCCCCTGTCTGTTTTATAGGGAAAAAGGCACAGTTGTTTACATTTCAAACCATTCTAAAGCAGGACACATGTCCTCCCACTCTAGTCGGTTCTGGCAAACCAAATGCATGACCTAAACTTTTTTATTAATCACTTTGCATCACATTGCTTTCTGAAAATTAAACACAGCAAATATTTGTCTCCTTGCACTGACCTGAAGTACTTCGTCATGAAGAAACCCAATTGATATTTTTTAATTGTGAATCTGTTCTTGTATAAAATGGATTCCACCTCCAAATCCCATAATGAAAACACGAACACGTCAAATAGAGAATGACCCATTTATCCAGTAATTTTTTTCATCTGTGAGCTGAAGGAATAAAATGTAATAATAAACACCAGCTAATGTAGCAGATGTAATCTGCTTATAGAGATAAGCATAAACTACTCAAACCTAAAAGGAACCCTTGATTTCAGCAATTCTGTTGAAACTCAACAAGTCATCCAGCTCTATACCAGAAACTTCTGAGTGTCTGCCCCTACAGTCTCCTGGCAACTGTAAATGAATCTACATTTAAAATTCTAGAGGAGAATTTTTAAGTCCTGAACCTGACTTGAGTTTCAACCTCTTTATCACTGAGTTTTAAATGGGAAAAAATACTGTTAAGTTTTTAAATAAACCTTGCAAGCTTCTTTCTCTAATAAGCCAATCACAGCTGTTAGTTTCAAATTTAGAGCTGAGAGGTCATACTGAAATGGTGACCTCTTTGCTCCTATGAAAAGATACAGGAGTGAATGATGGTACAAACCTCCTTGACATGAAGTTTTAGACTAGATACACCATTTTGTACAGGCCCAATTCTACGTCCTTCCTTTCCCATCCATTGTTTATGATACGTGGTGATTATGTGAGGAAGTTACTTGGCTTCAGGTCTTTCCATTCTCTTCATCTAGGTGAATTCTGACTGCAACTCAACAGCAGTTTTCATATTCAGATCACTTACATATCAACATTTTGTATTTCATAGGCCAAGCATGGTTGGTTCTGATGGGGACTAACCCTTCTGATGGGGTGCAAAACCTTTCAGCTGTAGGAAACATGTTTTGGAGATTCTATTCTATCACCTTACCTGGCATCTTTTCTAAAATCAATGGTTTCAAAAAGTACAAAAAACCCCTGTATGCAGGTTCTTTCTTCCTCCCCGATGAGATGCATGACATCTGGGCTAGTTTTGTTTTTTCATTCCTCTTCTCTCCCTCCCTCCTCTATTCTCCCCAGACATATCTGTATCAGCTACGCTATCATAACCTAGTCAAATTACACCTCAGATAATTAAACTCTGTTTAACAAATCCTTCTTCATTTCTAGTTCAAAGCTAGAATGCAATGTCACCATGAGCCATTAAATGCTTCTACTCCTCCCTAGAAATGGATATATATGAGAGGTAGTTGAAGTGACTCTTTTATGTACAGTTTTTAAAGGATGCAGCATGAAAGGTGCTATATAAATGTAAGATATACTTTTTCATAGTCAATATCTTAGTGAAAGGTTGTAATTAGTGTAAGCACTGCTTAACATAAATCAGAGCTTTGCATTCAACGTTTCAAATGCAACATCTTGACAAGATGTAGATTATTTTATGTTGGACATAAAAAGCAGCTTGTAGTAAAATATTGTAATGATGGTCTGAAGAAGCTTTGAAATCAATAGATGACAAGTTACTGAAATTAGGGAGGCCTGACCTGCTCTGCTAGGAACAGCTAGTACACCAGATAGACTTGGTTTTATTTGACCTTAAATTTCTTGCAATTGTTTTCTTTCTGGTGAATTCTAAATTCCTTATACGTTAAAGGATTTTGTTGGCATTGCTGTTCTGGTTGCTTTTCTGAATATAATTTTGTTTTATACAAGATATGGCGAATGTTTAAACCAGCAAGAAATGCTAGGATGGCAGAATGTTCTTAGCAGCACTGCTGGATACTTCAAGCCTGTGATTTATTTGCAATGTAATTCAATTATTAAAAATAGACAGTATTTTTATATCTTTCAATTCTGCTATACACCAAATCACAAAAGCCAGATATTTTCTATTAGTGTTTGATAGCATGTGGTTACTGAGGCCATAAAAAAAAATAAAGGGCACTTACAGTTTTAGTATAAACTATGATTAATTTTTATTAGGATGATACATTTATATATTATGAACTGACAATTTATTTGTAGATTTTTTTCCTGCAAGTTTAGTAGTTTCCCTTGGTGCAGAATGCAGAATTGTATATGAGATATTTGAGTGTCTAAAACGATGTATGATAAATGAAGTAGCATGCTACTTATACGCTTATCATGTTCCCTGACTAGCAACAGGTTCAGCAAAGGGCACAGCCAGTAAATGAAATTTTCCACCAGGACAATATATCATCACAAGAAATGTATGCGTTGGAAACTTACAAGCTTGCTCAAGATGCGGACAAGGTGTGAAATGGTAAAAAATGAAAAGCAGAAACAGCATACAGTAAATTTCAAATTCAGCTCTATTTCCATATTGGCTGAGCCTGGTGCTTTAACTGTTTAAAGTCATGTAGTTTAGAAAGTAATAAACACATACACACAAATTTAGCTCAGTTTTAATGCTAGGATAAACTTCCTTCATTAGATATCCTACAACTTCTTTTGAGAAAAGAAACTCTAAAGCATCTAGCAAGAATATTTTTTTAAATCCCCTTCAGAGTCAAAATATAAAGCAACATCTTTAAATGCATATTTCTTACTCAGAGTTACAGGTTGAAAATCTGCTCCAGGAAATGTTTATCATAACTCTCTGTGGAGAGCACTAATTAAAAATAATAATAAAAAAAAGAGAAAAAAAACCGATTGTTATCTGTATATTTCCCCATGGAATTCAGTTTGTTTACAAAAACATTTCATAATAAAAATTTCTGACATATAACCATGAAATCCTAACACACTATAAATACTCCTGGTTTTTTGCAAAAAGGTACACCAAGTACCAAGGAGAAACTTGTTGGCATTTTGGTGGTAGCTGGAAACATGGCTAAAAATACACTGAGAATGTCTGGTTTTATGGCTACCAGCTTTATAGCCTCACTGAAGAAAGATGAGCATTGGAAAAGCTGGTCAAATTCTGGAAATCTATCTGAAAGAAGCTTCTGAAACTTTTTGAAATTTAATTGCTACACTGCAAGAAATCTAGCATGATCACATTGGCTTGTGTCTATGTATTATGGTAGTGGCTGTATTTAAATGCTTGAACAATTTTGTAAACTGAGTAGAAAATCCTGCTCTTTTCTTACATCTTTACTGGACAAAATACACCTCTGGAGAGATTTGGCTGATTTAGTTTTATGGTGCACAGTAATTTTAAAACCAGCAGAACATACTTTGGGCCACAATGTCTTTCTATTGTTTTTTTTTTTTTTTTACCAGAGAAATCTCCCTCTCTTATCTTTCTCCATCTCCCAACTAGCAACCCTTCTCCCACATCCCACTCAAAACAGAAGTAAAATATGTTTACAGTCACACTCAAATATTTATTTCATAAATGTTCTATTCCCTGCCAACATATGTCGTGATAGACATCTTGTTTCCATGGGCTGAATTATTGCCATCCTATTCCAAAGATGTTAGAGACAATGAGTCACAAAGAGACACGCGCAACCAAGTAATAATTCTTTAACGAACAAGAAGTAGCCCCTCTTCTGGACACAGACTTGCCCTGTTCACCCTCTAAGCTATGTGGCCTTTCCTAGTGGCAGTGCTGATGCAATTTAGCCAAGCATTTTGACTGGACACTCTCTGATGCACCACGTCTTCAGAGAGAATCTGTCTCACATTCTCAGGCTGGCTCTCCCAAGTGCTTCGTTTTCCACCCCATATGTTCAGGCTTTCTTTTCTCCCCCCATAATGGCAAAAGTTTTGACCTGACTGAAATCAAAGGAAGTTCTGCTATTCCTTCAAATGGGGCCAGGACTCTTCACATTTTTGTTTAATTCCAGGCTTTCCTGATTTATGTTCTTTGGCTTTATGCTTAACATTTTTGTGCCTTGCTGTCTATTTGGATTTACTGTTTCTCTGTCCATCTCAAATCCACATTTAATTTTCAGTTTGTGATTTTCTCTAACCTTTTATCCTTATAATACTAATTCAGAACCAAACTTTTTCTGCTTAGGCAGACTGCTGTCTTTTGAAGCACAGTGTATCAAAGTCTAAAAACAAACAAACAAAAGGCAATGAGAGCTCTTTGGAGTTTAAACGGACAGAATTCAATAAAGTCCATGCTCTTTCTAGAAGATGAGGCTAGACCCTGTCTAATCATAGCCTCCAATTTGTCTCATGATCTTTGCTATGTCTAGAACAGAAGGCCCAATCTGCTTGGTTGATGTCAAATGTCAAGGGTTTATGCACTGTCTGGTTAACTCTGTCACTGAGCAATGACTGTTGTCTTCTGGGGGCAGGCTCACTCTCAGCACTGATGTGAGGAGACCCCATGGGCTCTGTCACCATTTCCAGAGTGTCGGTATCTCCTGTGCCAGCTCGTTGTGCCACTGTCTGAGTTCAAACACTCAGACACTGCTCTGTAGTTCCAAAAGCCAAGCCCTCTTATTCATTCACAAAGTAGTTTCTTTACTACTATTTCTTTATTTCTCTCTTGCTGTATATCATATCCACCTTTTTGGACAATCTGCATATTTTCAGTGCCATTTGTTTCATCCTGCCTTGTTGGATGGGCTCCAACTTCCATGAACACAATCTTCCACCCAGTTTCTGTTCTTTCTCCCAAAGTCTTCTGTTACTCAGGATTGTTTTCTTGTTCCATAATATTTTGGTATTCTTTTGTTTAACTTATCAAATTGACATTAGCATCCTTGAAACGTTCTGTATAAATACAGCAAAACACAGATCTTGCTCATTTTCTTCTTGTTTTACAGACGATAAACAGACCCACATTAACCCTGATATCATCTTTTTATTTGCCACCCTTTTCAGGGGTGTGAATGAAGATAAAAATAATTGAACTTCATCACAAGTGCCATGGCATAATGCAACGTGAACTACTTAAAATATTGACAATTTTTTAACATATTGTCAGAGATAGAATCTTTTGAAAGGACTGTAAGAACTAATGATTTTAGTTGGCAAAGGAATATGTTTCTTGAACTGTTTTGTACCTTCCTGCTCTGCTACTTCAATACCTTTCTAATAGTTTGTTCCTTCTGAGACAAACAATATACTTACCATTATAAAACACACTATTCCATAAATTTTCATGTGGGGATTCACAGGATCTTAATTAAGGGAGATAGCAATGATTAACCTTTTGTATCTGGTTTCAAAAGCCTGGGGACATCTTCCTCTTAGTCTACATGACACTGTAGTCTCTAAGGGAACCATTCAATACCTATGTGGCTTCTAAAATTCATTCTGCTTTCTTCCTTAAGAACTTCAGCCTTCTTATCTTACTAGATGAACTAAGTGCACAATGTACACTTGCCTTCATGGGCATAATTAGTAAACAAAAAAAAGCAAATAAAAATAAAACAAGCCTATGAGAAGTAAGTGCTGAAACAAAGAAAAAGTTTACAAAATAAATTCTCTATTGCAGGCTGTAGAAAACAAATGAACTGCTCATACAAGTGCCATGTTTATTCTTGCTTCTAAGTGCTGTACAGATACTAGGTTTATACTCCAGGTTCTACGTTCAAAGCAATATTTAAGCACTGTTTTTTCCAATTCTTTCAAACTTCCATAGATTTTTCTATACGCAGTTCTTCTTTTCTATCTAACTAAAGATGGCTAGGACCTCTGTCAAATAGCAGCTTTACAGCTTAGACCAAGACAACTCACATAGGCCTTAAGGATCTCTCTCGTCCATTTGGAGTGCCATGGGAAACCACCAGAAGCAGCAAATGCATTTAAGAGAAGATCTATCTCTACAATCTTTTCTAACTCCCTGAGGACAATACGAGGAATCATCAACTAGTAGCATAGTAGTGTAAGTAAGCTGGATTTATGATATTACAATATTACCTTATTTGTTTAGACAAAAAAAGGCTCCAGCATGGGGCAGCACTCAAATCTTTTATCATTCCATCTGATCAAAGGTTAATGAACTAATATTCCAAAGTATATTAATAATCCTTTCCTTCACAGACTACAAGAGCAAGAGAAATACAGCTCTCCTTACATTTTCCTTTGTGCTTGATGAATAGAATCTTGATTTTAGTGGAATTCTTCTGTTGCCACCAGTCAACCATTGATATTAATGATACAAGATTATCCCTGATATTCACCCTTAGAAGACGCCTAGATTATATGCCCTGAATTTATGGATATTATGGGATTCATATTTATATATATTCATATTATTTATTGTGGCGTAGGAGGGAAGAAAGAGAGACAGAGAAAGAGAACATAATAGTCCAAGGAATTAGACCCACTCTCCCATGTAAAATAAACTTCCCAGTATTTAAAGGCCTACAAAAATTAAATGATGTTAATAAAGATTTGGTAGCATTTTAAATTAACTCCAGGACAAACAGAGTCCACTTAACTAGGGTCAGGATGAAAGACAATAGAAAAAAGTGGGGTTTGTGGGTCATTTAAAGCACAGCCTCAAAAGCAAACCTGCTGATTGCAAGTGCTATGAGTCTGAGGTTACATGGACTTAATATTAACTTTACAAATCAGGAACTTTATGATGAAATGGATCTCTTCATTAGAAAATCCTCAACTGCTTTGTGGTCTGTGGAGACGTTATCTGATCGTTCAGTGATGTACTTGTGGTTTGTAAAAATGGGGACCCTGAAGATCATCAGAGCCAAAGTCTCTTCCCTGGGGCCTTTTTACTCTGCTGACACTTACTGAAAATCTACCAGCAATACGCTCTCCAGAGCAGCAATCATTAACTCATTCAAAGTCACAGGCGCAAGGGTCTGGGGTTAGCAACTATTAATTAGTGTAATTATTCCCAGGATGACAATTACCAGCTGCAGGATCCACTTAACATCTTCTCTCAAAACTTGTCTTTCTGCAATGCTAATGTTTCTAAATAGGTTCATTTACCACCATTTACTGATTACATTCACTATGGTATATTGTTTCAGATGGACAGGATGGAAAGCCAATACCTAATATTGACCTTTACAGTATCCTGTGATTAGAAAGGCTGCTCCTACAATCATTACCCACATCATTCTATTGAAAAACATATATACTGTTTGTGATAGATTTGTGATATTTTTCCTCTTTCAAATATGCTTACAAAAGTAATTTCCTGGAGAAATAACACAGTTTGTTTTCAAACTATATTCTTCAATAACACACTTTTTCAAACTAACACACTGCATATATTAGTTGTACAATTCGATGTTTAATTCTATTTCAGCTAATGGTGATATGCACATGGTATAATTTCAAACCTGATTCTCCAGTTTTCATTAGAAAAAAAATAACACTGAGAAGAGGTACAAGGCTACAGTCTGTGTTTGCTCGGCAGTGTCCAAATCCTGCATGGTGCTGAGCCATGTTGAAATCCTGTGCAGTTCAAAGAAACTAGAATGCTTGGCATGTATTTAAATCAGACCTACATATTTCCTAAAGGAATAGAGAAAAAGAAATAGCATAGATGTAGTTTCACCTGCTTAGGAAATACAACACACCTCTCCTGTGAACAGGGAGATAAGATGTCCACAACAAACAAGACTTTGATAGGACTTAGTGCTAATTCATTTAATAACAGAGGGAAGCAAGCCTTTGATAGGAAGATTCTTCTCTAGATTTTGAAAACTGGAGGTATTTTAAATCCACGATGGAACTAATTTAGCCAAATGCTTTAATAGAGCCTACCAATTTCAAAGAATATTAATCTTCTGCCAAATCAGAGCCCTACATTTCAAAGTGCGTAAACGATGATAAATCAGAAGTTGTCATACATGGAGACTACAGAAGGAGGATTATGTTAGAAGGTAGTACAAGAGTTCCTCTTTCCAATACCAGTACAGTCTGGATTATTGAAACAGGAGAAAGATTTTCTAGTACAAAAGCAGGAGAAGAGTGCAGGGAGTATGGCATCATGTTACTCTGACATATTTCTCTTTCTTCATTCTCCAAGAAGCTGACAGTAAGAGCAATCAGGGATGTCGTACACTGAATATCAGAGTTCAAAAGGGTCAGAGGAACAGATATGTGTATTCTGGAGAAGCTTTAATTCTTTACTCTTACTGTGCAGATGAGTCACAAACCAAAAGAGAACGTATTTTTTAAACTGTGTTAATAAACTGTGTTTCAGAGTGGTAACGTGCTATTTTAGCATATATTTTAAAGGGTCCCCTGGACGGTGCCTCAACTTATGCAGGAGTAAGTAGAAGCAGCAGTGTTGCTTTTAAATGTGCTGCTAGATTGTATTTGTGAGTATTTGATGTTCTTCTTTAATAACCTCAAGTAAAAGGCTGAATGAATTCAACAACAGTAGCTGAAAAAAAGTGCAATGAGTCATATTATAGGAAAATGGAGAAAAGGATACAGGACTCTCCACTGAACACAATCCTATATTGTCGGCAATCTGTGATAACACCCTTTTCATTTCAGTTCAGTCCCATAAAATTACCACTAACATTACAACTCATGCAGAACACAGATAAATGTAAAAATGTCACAGAATTCTTCCAGATGGGACTTTTAGTTCCACTAGATCACCATCTACTTTTTTACTTGTCTAATATTTCATTACAACCTTCCATAAGTTAATTTTCTTTCCACTGACCATGTAAATCACAAATCAATTTTCATTTAAAATGCCTGACTACAGATTGCTCCTGAAAGCTCAAAGCATATGCTTCAGTGAGCTCTCCAACATTCTTAATGCACATTAGAAAAATGTTGTGGTATTTTAAAAATCTTTTTAAAGGAATTAATTTTACATTAAAGTCTGGCATGAGACCCAAGTAGTTGGTACTCCTCCCTTCTCTCTCCTCCCCCCACCTCTAAAAATCAGGTACATTTTTGAAATGTAAGCATATGTAGAACTAAAAATCTTTCATGACATTCATTCCTAAACCAAAAATTCAGGCAAAAATACAAACTGCTTTAGATTTGCAGAAAGTAGACATGATTACTTAATCCCAACCCCCTACTGCAATCATGTACTTCTCTCTAGGGGAAAGAAGACAGAAAAAGAGGAAAAGCATTCACAGTTCAACCATTGGCTGTGCTTTCTTTGAACCATTCTTTTTCTCATATTCTAACAGAACCTTTGTTTGGGCTAAAATACATGACTCAGTATTGCTAATTTTACTTACAGAAGCAGCCACCTTAAACCCAGTGGGATACGCCTGTGAGACAAGCAGGATTCAGCCTTTAAAACAATCTGTAAGAAAAGTTTTATAGGAATGCCCAGAAAATATCCTGAAACGGTATTCTCTGAAATGTTCTCTTCTTATGTTAATTTAAACATAGTGCTCTCGTGCTCTCCCCTTACAAATCTGTAAACATACATTTGCCATACTGGACTTGGGAAACATGGTTTCTATGGCTGGTTTTGCTACCTGCTGAGAAACACAGGGCAGTCATTTCACTACTCCGTGCCTTAGTTACCCCATTAGTTAACAGTGGATCATTAAAATGACCATTTTTTATATTTAACAGGATAACTTAAATGCTTGAGCTGACATATGCATAAGGATTTGCTGAATCAGTAAGAGACAGGAGTGACCATTTAACTCCTTTTATGGGTTGACTATGTTTCCTCACACCAGGAATTTCTGCTGTTTAATCTCAGATTGTTTTCACATGTTCTTGGCACTTAAGAACCTCAGCACCAAACCTTGAAGGACAAATACTCCAACAGAGCAACATGGTATGGTGGGAAAAGGAAGGGTTGTATTTTTCTCTTGGAACACAAAGGAATTGTGATCCTTTCTAATGGCATGACCCCAGATCACTGAAGTCTTACTAACTGATTAAGTGCAAGGGAAGAGGGAAGTGTGGGTCCTCCAAGTGTCTTTCCTGATCTGAAGCCACATGCAAGCCTTCCCCTCACTCTCTTTTCCTCTGCTTACCTGGCATATCTGTATTTACCATGTCTCGCTCCACCTTTGGGATTGTCCTTCCATCTCTGAAGTTCACTTCCGTGCTCTTTTGCTGCACTTCATCACAGCTCTTAGCAAGACAGCACAGCTTTGAATCCCAAGTTCTTGAAGCACTCTGACATTGGGATTCTAGCTTGGGGGTGATGGAGAGGGTGTCAGTTTAAATAAGGCTGAGTGCTCATGACAATTGAAAGTAGTTCTGCGTTAAGTGGGGCTCTTTCTCATAATGCAATATGTCAGTGCTGACCACTGAAATGGGGGAAGGGAAAGGCTCTTGAGCAGTCTCTGTAAATAGGGTCTTGCCAAACCATTTGCAGGTTATAGTCAGCCAAACCTTGAGGGTCTTCACACAGGCTTTTTTAAAACCCAAACTTTCAAATGTCAACAGGGCCTCAAGCATCACTTCTAATGTGAATCTGCCTCACTAAAACTGAGAGTTGAGGGCCTCCGGATTTGGCTCTGTGCTGGCATATCACAATCACCACTTGGAGCTGACCACTTACTAGTAACAATGATGTGGGATTACTTCAGATATGAAGAGGTGTGGGGAAAAATGTTTACTTTGCTTCCTGATTTAGAGAAAATCCATCATCTAAGAAGGAAGCTATTCACAATGGTGAAGTCTCCAAAAACACGTCTATTAATAGTCACTGGAATCTTTATGGAGTAGGGATTACTATAAAGACAACTTGTCTGGTCCTCTAACAAGACTTCTGAAGTTAACTATTTTTAACTAAATAAACAAGTAGTTTGTTGGGTTATCCAACCAATCAGTAAAAGGCCCACAAAAATACTCAATGGGGGAAATGCCTGTGAGTTGGTTGAGTGGGTAGCTTACTTTTTTTATCTTTTCCATTTGCCCAGCCAGCTAAGGGCCAGAAATCTGTGCTTTTTGTGGTTTACCTCACTTTTTATTTTTCCACTATTTCTTTTAATGGCTTTTTGTTCCATCAGCAATGGATTGGCAAATGCTTCTAATGATCAAGAGGTGAGCAACCACAGAGGAATCCCAATTACAGTGGCCAGAAAGGATGCTAGACACTTGAGCATCTTTCCATTAACTAGATCCTCTACCTCTTTACATTACTTTGTGAAATTCTTCTCAGGAAGAGTTTCTATTCCACAGTCTACTGGATAGCAGCCCACGGATGAGGGAGCTCGCTGAAGCTTAAAAGGGGCAGTAGAAGTATATGTACATGCTCATAGGTACAAGCTGGGACATGAAGAAGGAAATATCTGAAGGCACATTAGAAAGAAAAGGAAAGAAAAGACTTCTCATGAAAACCATACACTCTCCTGAAGGTCTTGTCAACCACCCATATTTTCATGTAATTCTGAGTACTTCTTGATGAGGAGACTAACATCCATACAGAAAACACGACGCTTGGGAAACCTATGTTTCCACTGTGAATCACACACTAGCAAATACAGATCAGGACCTCAGATTTAGATCTACGTGCCCATTTCAATGTCTATCAATAGATTTATAGACACACAACACTCAGGCATTCCATTTTCAGCTTTTTGTCTACAATTACTAAACAGAACATTACAGCTGCTGGTGGCTAAAATCAGAGCTGCCAAGTTAAATTTAACTCTGCAGGTACTGATGGCAGAGAGTTATTTATCACGAAAGCCTCACAACCCTGCAACCTGGCCACTCAGTGCTCTAACAGAAGCCTCTACCTAAATAACACTGCTCTGAATCATCAACAATGACAATTTGTTTTCATTGCATGTACACCTGTCACCAATTACTTCTTTCTGAAGCACTAACACAGGTTTAAGGCCACGTCAAGTGATTTGCTGCAGTATAAGAGGATACCTAGATGGAGGCAGTTGGTTCCGAGTCTCCTTTCCCTCTACTTGCAGTTCAGGGATTTTACTCTGAACTGTACTTACTCTTGTTTCTTGCACTGAATGTATGGGTCTTGAAGCTATTCAAAGGGCCAGCTGTTGGTCGGGTCCACGGGCCACTTGGCTATGGAATGCAGTTGACGTGCACATGGAGTGGAGCTTCTAATTTAGTTTCCTCCAAAAGAAATGTGGTCAGCACACATCAAACTAACATGAGGCAAATGATGAAAACAAGGGGACTAAGTCTGCTCTACTCTAAATGAAAATAATTCTGTAGATGCAATCTGCTATACAGTAAAATTTATTTTATGACCAATGGCTTACCTCCTGCCTTCCTACACCACTTTGATGAAAACTTTTCCCTTATTAATGCAAGTAAGTTTAGGTTTCGCAGCTCCAGTTTCTAATCCCCACCATGCCATTTATTAAATGATGAGATCAGGAGACAAAGAGAATGCAACTGGAATGTGACTGTGTATAAATTGCTCTGTATTGGAAATCTCATCCCATTCTGTTATTTACTTTTCTCCAAGTAAGATAATTATATTTGTATAGGCATAGGTATAGATATAGATTAGATGTTACATTACAAAGCCACAAGGGTTCCTGATCTTGTTAACATGATGGTTGTCATAGTTTGTTTTGTTTTGCATGAGCAAGAGCTCATTACTGAGAACCCTTGTCATTCACATCGACTTGTGTCTTCTTAATGGCGCATTTCTGAAATGAATGGCAGGACATATACATTTCAATTCAATCTGTACCTTGGAGCCTTGCTCCCACTGAAGTCAATGGGGCTTCTGGACAAAGGAAGCTTTATCGCTTGTGTTTTTACAGGCACACCCTAGTCTCTTGTTTGGTGTGCTTTTAAGGAAGGCCAATAGTGATTTTGAAATCATTTTGCTTTCAGGCATTAGTTTCAGCTGGTCTATTCGGCTACCTTCTGTACTAGGTTACTTGCACACTTACACTCTCCTAGGTTCAAAAGATGCCACAGTTCTTTGTATTCCTTGCAGTGCAGCAGGATACCACGATGCAAATATACAAGCCTTACCCTGTCTCAGTTAGCCAGAATGGGTATAGTTTGCTGTGCAGAAGAGGTGAACTAAAAACAAGTCTCACTGCTGGGGAGGGTAATAGCAGCACTGCTTTTGCATCAATCCCCTGCCAGGCAATCCATAGACTGACACTGATGGTTGCTCTGGAGGGAGTCACTTACCCTCCAAGCTAGAGGTAAGATGCCAGATAAGCAGTAGCCTATAAAAAGGGATTAAAAGAAGAGAGAAAACCAGAGGGAAAGATTAAGATAATTTACCCTTGTATATTGTATCCATCATAAATCCCATTGTCAGTATCCATTGTTCAAGTACCTGACAAACTTCTGTTTCTATCCTCTCCATAAAAGCCTCCATCATATGGAAAGTTGCGTACCTTTCATGGTTTTATAATAAACTGGAAGTGGGTAACAGTGCGATATCAAAGGAAATAAAACTCCAGTTGCTATTGCTGCTGGGGTTGCCTTCTGAATGTGGCTTATACAATATTTCATCTGTGCTGACACCTTTCACTCTCAATTATTTGGCTGCTGTCAAAACAAATCAATCATATTATAGCACTGTGTCTTCATGTTACCATTCCACTGCAAGTTAGCTGCATTAGCTTTGAAATATATGGAAGTATAAAATTTATCTCTATTATTTATTTAATACAACTTTCTCCCTTGTGAGTTATCTCACAAACATAGCAAACTCAAATTATCTGATGTCAAACGTTGAATATATATAAATACCACTAAGAAATTTTAAAATAATGGCACTCGTGGGAACATAAATGCATAAAGATATACTTGATAAGTCTTACACTTACAACCAATGATATTCTTCTGACAAATGGAACAAATAGTATATGTTTTTAATTTTGGTTGCAACTGGCCAAGGTGCTCATATTAGATAAATGTAATTTCATAAGACATAACTCTGAACTACCACTCGTGCTAAAGCAGAGCAAAACAAAGATTTAAAGAACTGATTTTGTTACCAGTAAAATGAATGGGGAAGAAAAAAAAGCTGGGACTGAGTATTTTCTAAAGACGCTACAGCGCTGGGAGGGGGGAAGATGGTCTTCCTTTACAGTTCACAAGCATTGATTTGGGAAAGGAAAAGCTAAAATCTCAAAGAGAGAATCTGAAAGTGATTGCTCTGTTCAGATTGTTAGACTTACAGTTTTCAGAGAACATGTACAGAATTTGTTCTTGAGAGGTTTTATCCTTTTAAAAATAAAGAAAATAAAAGAAACAACTTTCAGGTTGCCAATAAGTGAATTTCCTGAAAATGTACTACTATCATTTCCTTGCTTTTTAGACAGGATTCATGTCCTGTTACAACTGCATCTTCTAAAATACAGAAGCCCAATATACTGGGAAAATTACAACAGGTTTATCATCTCCAGACATTTACCTCTTCTTCATTTATTGCTGCTGATGTAATGGGAAATCAGCTACACAGTACAAAATACATTCAGGAATATTTGGGTTGTTCTTAACTTTAAAAAGCCAAATATAATGGATGGACAGAAACAGTGCTGGATGAGGAAAGGGACAAGAGAATGAAATAGGATCTGAGAAACAGAAAAGGAAAGATATTCAAGGATTGGATTATATAAATCCAAAGCATCGCCATTGACTTGAATGGAATTAATCATGGAAGTGAGATGAGAAACTTATCGTTAACCTGAAGATTTATTTTTGACATTGCATAATTTATCATAACAAAACACAACTAAGTGAAAGAAAAGTTTGTAAGATATGTCAAATCTAGAGCTGATTAAGTTTTAAAGTAATATTCATGTTAAAATAAATAAGCAAAAAAACCCCCTATAGCAGGCGACAGTCTAAGAACCCATATTGTGTTGGATCTTATTAACCTTGGTGGAAACTTTCAATCCTTCTATGGACCGAAAAAGGTTACTGTAAGTCCCAAATAATGAAAATTCACCTTATTATTGCAGCTACTTTAAAAGAGCCCAGCCTCTTCTAGGTCTATGAACCAGAACAAGACTTAAGAATTTAGGACATTTAGCAAAGGTCTAGCTGTGTCTGAGGAGCTCAAGGCATCTAACAGTAGTGATTTAAGCCACTTTGTAGGAAAGCATAGCACTAACTATCTGCACATTCATTTACAGGTGGGAAGAGAGTTGCAGAAACCATGTATGAATTGTCTGCCATCACATGGAACACATCTGGGGTGGAGCGCAGAGCCAAACACAGGTCTCATGCCTGTGCTCTCTGCTACATCTGTCAGAGCAATAGGCTTGTAAAGACAAAATGTTCAAGGAATGAAAGCAGCTTCAGGGATCAGCAGCAAAATGAGACCAAGGCCCAAAGATCTCCATGAGTACAGATTTGTACCCAAAGGACATAAAATTGAATAGAGGTCTGGGGACAAGAAAACTCAAGGAAGTTTCACTTTCATCATTTCTGATGTCACCAGACAGGTCCTGTTCCCATTTTAGAGCAATCTCAGTGGCAGACCGAATTTTTTTCTCAAAAAAAGGAAAAAAAAGAAGATGCTGTAAAATGTTTCAAGATGCATAAACTTCAAGATTTTAATAAGAGAGTCATAAGGCACCTTCAGAACTTTCCATGAGAATTTTTTTTTTAAAAAAAGATATCTTCATAAAAAGAGGAGGTGTATGGTTCTGTGGTACAGAACCACATGGACTTTAAAGAAATTTCATTTAAAAAAATTGGCTCTCAGGCAGTTAACTTGTATGTTCCATGCATTCAAAATTCACACTATTAAAAATGCCTGTAAACCCAGTTGGTCAATAAAGACTTTGTTGTTTTTATGAGTCCCTAAATATATATGTGCTTGATTAGAATCTCACTGGTCTATCAGGAACACAAGTTTGTATCCAGAGAGTTTTTAAAACATGAATCATAGGGATTTTATTAATACAAACACCATGGAAAAACAAAGGAAATTAAACCACAAAGACTATAAATGTCTGACTTAAAGCCACCAAGGCAAGGAAATTAAGAGTGAAGGTTGCAAATCCATCCTCGTAATCCTTCTACAACTTACTCTGTTGCAGCAGAGACTCAAATCAGCATGAGTCATGTATGCATACACCATATATATATACCTGTCTATTTGCATGTGATCTACAGTGTATGTAGCATATATGCTACAATGTGGAGATGAGGAACAGAGTGACAAAGACTAACCAGGATTTTCACTTGCATTTGAAATTTCTTGGCTTTTGTAAGATTACAGTAAGTTAAGTGCTTAACATTATTGGAATGAGTTTTCTCTACATTAATTTAAATTGTCACGGTCTAAATTCAAGAAGAAGATTAAAGGCTCCTGGAAACAGGTGCAAAGATATACTTTAAAAGCAGCATTAAAATGCATCCATGTTCTGGTTGACAGAAATTTCATTTACAATCCTGCACGCACAATATTCCTGCCAGGAGCAGTATCAGTCTGAGTCAGGACTGAATAAAAGGGGACATTCCCAGAAACGCCCAGGTCTTGCACACCAGTCACACCACAACTCCTACCCTAGTGGTCACGTCTGCTAGAGGGTAGTTAACGAACAGGTTTGTGGTGGAAACTTTGGGGGGGTGCAGACTACTTCTGCCTTTCCCATCTGCTTCTTGGCATGCAAGTCTGGAAACTTAGACTCTGCCAAAACTTGGCCTGCGAAGTTTAAGTAGGTGTGAACACTTTGATTTCAGAATTAATTTGATCTACATCACATCATTACTCCTCACTGATGTCGTTCCGTAACCATCAGTAGTGAAAAAATAGGCACATCTGAGACCTATTTTGGGTGGAAGTCAACAACAGAGCACACAAGCATTAAGACTATTGCATTTTAACGCCTCTGACTGTAGGCCTTTAACTTATGGGGCAGAAAATCCAAACAACAAATAGCTAACACACTGGGAGTGATCAATAAACAACTAGTAACTAATAAAGCCCTGAACCTTTCACATTCCCTTTGTGAAGGCAGCAATTTGCCACTGAACAAGATGAGCAATTAACATGGGGCCACACCATTCCCACAGGAGAAGCCTTGTATGGTGGGGGAAAAACCAACCAACCAACCAACCCACAGCCCAGTAAGGTTCTTTCTGTACTACGTTCAGAAAAGCAGTTTTTGCCCTTTCTCCCAAAAGCAAATGTTAGGCCTTCCAGAGAGTACATTTACTGGGAGACCGGATGAAGACACAAAACGTTCTACCTACCCCATCTTTAGGGATCTCTGCCTATTCCTTCAGCTCCCTTACAGCATGGTTTGGATGTTGTTACAGCTGTTAGCCTGAGGAAACCTGCTGTAGTGGCTGCTAATCCATAGGCGCTCCGTGCATGCCACAGTGTGCCTAAGGATGCACAAATTTCCCTGTATTAAGGTAGGGAGGTTAGTCTTAGGGGGTGGCTAACCCCTTCTTTGTATAAGTGAGCTCTTCACAGTGACTGCGTTATGTGCAGCATTTATACAGTGATAGGAGAGACATATTTGGTTTGAGGGCTTCACAGAAATTGCTAGTGAGTGCAGCTCCTTTTCTTGGTTCTTGTCATTCTTGTTCTGGTTATGTTAGTACACTGCATAAGTACCTGGGAATAAACTATTCCTCTAAGTGAAACATCATTTTGATTATTACTGACATTGGTGCTCATTAAAATACATAAGTGAAACACTGCCTTTCTGTAGACTCTGAAAGCTATTTCATGTTACTTGAAGGAGAATACAAATGAATAGGGACTGCATCACTTTAGTTAAAAGAGGAAAATGTTCTAAAAAACTGGAATTTGGACTCTAGATCAGTAAGCAACTGAGGCTTGTAGTTTACTTCTTTTCTGTCTCTTTTTTGTTTTTCATCTCTCTCTGATTTCTGATTTTTAAGGTATGTGTACATGGAGGAAGGAAGACAGAGCATGTTTACTTTATCTGTTGCACAATTAATGATACAAATCTACGTTCCGATGAAACAAGATGTAATAAATGTAAACAATACTTTTTTCCTTTTTGTTACCATTGTCTTTACCTAAATTTTTTTTGACTGATCTCTACCTGAAAAAAGCCTTTTAAATTTTTTTTACCATCATCTATGTCTACTGTTACTCATATCGCTGCATTTTAATGGCTATTTTCTAGCTCTCAAGATGTTTAATACATTTCCCCTTCTACTGTATTGCAGCTAAAATATGACCTGCTACTGTTTAAATAATGTAATTTAATGATTTCACATTTTCAGCCATGCAAGGTTTCCTTTCAGCACTGAAGCCTTTCACTAATGATTTGGGGAGATAGTTTGTTCTCATTTCTTTCAGAACTCAAGATTGAGAAACTCTGACTTGGAAATAAATTATTGACATTCACTTTAGGAACAGTACAATGTGTAGTGGAAATAAAATACACAAAGTTTCAGTTCCATGAGGCTAGAATCTCCAACTTGTTGAGTTCTTTCAAGGTTCAAGTGTCATTCAAGCTCCGTATCCGTGCAGATATCTAAAACACTGTTGTGCCATTGCTATGTGTTGTAATATATTTGGGCCAACCCTTTGCAGAGAGACTCCCAAATTGTTACCCATGGTGCGCGAGTGAGCTGGTAGGCAACACTGTGCTAGTTTCTTCTTATTTCAAACATGTATACTATACTAAAAGGATAGCTAAAATACATTAACTTTTTAGCTAAAACTACTTTGGCTGTCATGGAAAAGTGAACAAAAGGAGCAGACAGCCTTTAGCAACTCCTCAGCACTGGAATACCTTCCCGTTTCTTAGTGCTTTCAACATGAAATCAACAGGGCTACACAGAGACCTATTACACAAGAGGCACAAGAATCAGATGGGCTTAAGTAGAGAATGTCTTTTTATGAATATCAGCTCCCAGGCATTACTGAATACTCTGCGATTAAGCAACTACTAGTCCCTTGGAGAGACCCTTGAGAAGGATAACTAAAACTGAAACAAAAGAACACACTCCCCCCAAAACCTAGAGAAATCTGACCTGGCAAAGGAGATGCAGCAGCTGAAACTGTTCAGCCCAGAGAAAAGTTTCACGATGACAGAAAGTTGAATATTGATGAACAGCAGTTTAGACAATAAGAGGAAAGCTGGCAGAATGTTTTCTGCATTAAGTCAATAAGGACAGGCCAAGAAGCCATGGACTGAAAGCAGTAGTCAGGCACAACATTGTCTTGTAGAGTACCTACCTCACTTTTTCCCTTCTCATAACCATTGCTATTGTGACACCTCCAAAATTTTTGCTGGGTAGGAAAGCACAGCTGTGTTCCAGCTGTAATTCCAAGAAATGGTGAGGGGAAAACAGGTGTATAAATTTATTGGGACAACAGCTTTCTTGGATGGTTCTTAAACTCTTCAGTGCTTTTAGTGGAATACAGTAAAAAGTTATGGTTGTTGATTTTATTGTTTTCAAAGAACTGTTGGTGGAAAGCCAAAGTTGCACAGGTGAATCTGTGCTATGTTCAGGGATTTCTGTTTGCTCTAAAGCAGATGGCTCTATTCTGCCACCAACCCTCTGGCATCTCAGTAACTTGTATTCTTTGCATACTCATTGTGCATATGAAATTTGCTTAATAGGAGCCAGGGAAAACATATTTTTGTGTAAATTTCACAGCAAGACTTTACACATTCATCTTCCTTCCTTCTGTTCATATGCATTTGATTTATTTGCTCAGGGATCAGATATGGTATAGCAGTGTGTATGGCAAATGACATGGTGTAATGAACAGAAAATAATCAAGTATGTATCAAGGAGAGTAGTTTTGAAAGAAGCTTACAGGCTAAACCTCTTTTCACTTACAGTGACAAAATTCCTATTGATTTAGTGGGGGATCACGACCATATAGCAACTGAACAATTTAACACAAATATATTTGGGGAAAAAAAAATCTTATTTATAGGTAACTGACAAATGAAGAATAGGTAATTTCACTGAATAAGTTGTACTGTGTGAGTAACTTCCATATCATTAATTGCTCTTGAATTTTTAAAGAAACTCATTTTCTCATTTTAAATGCTTAACATATCTCCTCTATGATTCCTATCACTGAATGCTCTTTCCTCTTTCCACAAGCAAGAGTTTTAATTGTTTTATCCAATCACCCTAAGGTCTGAAAGCCCCTGAGAAGAAAATCAGTTAAACATATATATAGATCACATAAGATTTAGTGGGATTATTCCCTTGATCAACATTTAGTATGAATTCAAGTACTCTGTTAGATCAGAACTTTTCTGAATTCATACATTATTCAAAAAGTCTTCGGGGTGTTGTCTTTTGAGTTACCTGCTGAGGTAGTTTGTGATTAAAAGGTTTAGAAGTTTACTGATGAGAGAAGAAGTAAAAGACATCAGGAGAAGATCCAGCTCACAGAAGCTGTGGACACCTGTACTTGACTGCACTGGAAATCCAGGGACAGCAGATGTGACAACAGGAGTAATGAGACAGGTTAAAGAGCAGCATGAAAACACGTCCCCCACTCATCTAGGTTGACTATGCCACAGTGAGGTTTAAGAGAGATGAATGTTGACGAATATCGTCTGATTTTGCCCAAAGAGCAGGAATTACGAAAACTGTGTTGAGGTACAGGCTTCTATAAGTATACCTATAAAAGTGCTGGCTACGAAACAGAACACACGTTTTATGATTACCTTTCAAATAATCACAAAAAACGGGGATCAGAAGTCAATCAGGTTCAATGGAACTGATGATATCACACAACTAAAGATGTTCTCTAGAAACACAGCACTGTCACCTGACTCCTACCTTCATTCACACATGCATTGGGTAGTCTATAGGAAGCAACAGAAGCTTACAACTGTGATTCAGGGCTCTTAAGTGCTATCTTGACTGAGTTACTTCATTTCCTTGTACGTCACTGTACTGGGTCTGGCTGAGCCAGAATTGGTTTTCCCCTGTAGCAGCCCTCATGGTGCTGTGTTTGATGCTGGGAGCTGGCAGGGTGTTGATAGCACAGTGGTGTTGTGGCTACTGCTGAGTAGTGCTTACACAGCAACAAGGCTCTTTCCAATATTTCCCCCCCTCCCCAGTGGGACGGGGTGGGCAAGATCTTGGGAGGGAACACAGCCAGGACAGCTGACCCGAACTGACCAAAGGGATATTCCAGACCATATGACGTCTGCTCAAGTATAAAGCTGGGAAAAAGGAGGAAGGGGATGGGGTCACCCTTGATTCTCTGAGGCAACCACTACGTGTATCAGAGCCCTGCTTCCTGAGAAGGCCTGACATCGCCTGTTCATGGGAAGTAGAGAATAAATCTGTTTTTTCTTCCACGCACGGACCTTTGCTTCACTTTGCTTATATTAAAACTGCTTTTGTTTTACCCACAAGGGTTGGTTTTTTCCCTATCTTATTTTCTTTCCCCTTTTTGCTCTGTTGAGAAAAAAGGGGGAAGGGGGGCAAGTGACAGAGCGACTTGGTGGGTACCTGGCATTTAGCCAAGGTCAAACCACCACAATCAGTTTTGCTTCCAAATAATGAGGGCAGTGGCACTTGCTTAGAGGATCGGGAGGGAAGGGTAGAGAAGATGACAAACAGTAATGTGACTGAGTGAATCTGTGGGTCCTGTTCCTTTCAGCTACTTTATGGAAGGTGTGCTGGCACCCACAGATAAGGAACTGCACCAGATGCTCCAGCAAGTCCCTATTTGATCCCTGCTTCTATCTACCAGTAAAGATTATAGAGGAAAACTTTTCATCTGGTAAGGTCATAGCTTGCAAAATTTGTTTGGCAGCAGAGTTACACCTTTTAGCTAGCAATTAGACACCCATGGCTAAACTAAAGAGCAAAGGTTTCCCAGCTTAATCCCTACCCTCCAGCTCTGCAACATGGGGTGAATAAATGACGTAAGAACTGCACAAGTTTATGTTTATTTATAATACTACATAACCAGCAACTATAACCTGGAGCGCTCCAGAGTGGAAGGATACATTTTTATAATGCCTGTTTCTTCATTAAGATTTCATCATCCACCTACGCTAAAAAGCCACTTCCCCCTCACTTTGTTGTATCTGCTTTTTCCCGCTCCTGTTCCCGCATTATTTTTTTAATCTCCAGTTCCCTATTTTACATGCACTCTCAAATTTTAAACAAGCAAAATTTGTGCATTAGTGTGTCCTTTTCATCTATGATTTATGAATGACAGGTTCTTCGATGCAGCCTAATGGTATGAGAGAGACATTATTTTAAACATTAAAGTGAAAACCATTTACAACTATGATAAGAGAGGTCTGTTGACATTAAACTTTAAAACATGCACAAGGTAAAGGCAAGTAGCTGCTCCAACAGGTGAGAGTACTATGCGTGCGGTTTGTAAGGGAGTTTGTTTGACACATGAGCTGTCTCTTCCTTTTTTCTGTTTCACAACCTGTAGGATTTGGTGCTTCAAACAATTCATCTGGTAATCAGTAGTCACCAGAGTTTAATAATTAAACAGTACTTCAGGCACAGTGCAGTGCATTTATTTAAAAAAAATAGTATTCCATCTGAGGAAAAGTTTTCCTACTATTTACATCAGCAAGAAATAAAAATAAACAAATAAATAAATAAATTGAAAAAGCTAAAGCTTTGATACTTCCTGCTCACACCTTTATAACTTTCATACTGGACAGTCCCTTAACATCGTTTTCCATTAAAACTGTACAATTCAATTGTAACATACTGGCTAATACTTATCTTGCTATACTTCGTTGAGTTCTGTTCAGCAGCAACTGCTTTCTGAGAAGCAATCAATATAATTAGGAGTAGTAAAAAAATACATCTGTATTTTATATCTTATGTGTTTAGATTGAGTACTGTTTCTAACAGTGTTAGACACAGAACAGCAGCGAACACTAGGGAAGAGCAGGGATATGGTATCTCATAGAACTGCTTTTCAGTCTGATTTTAGACCACAGGGAGAATGCAGCAGATATCTTAGGGTAGAACTGTTGCAAGCATGGTACAGCTCAAACAATGAGGAGGATACATACAGAGATGAACTTTTTGCTTTTGACTCTGGAGTCATGTAACTCCCTCAACAGCTTGGATGAGGATGGCAGAACCTTACTGATAAAGCAGACCTACAGCAAGAACAAGAATGCCTATCTGGGGCACTGATGGCAGCTGAGAAAACTCTGATTTTATAATAAAAGGTTTTTTTAAAAGTGATTTTGATGCAATACTGTGGTTTTAGTTGCCCCTATTCATTCAGCTACCCTAATCAGCAGCGGCGAAACCTAATACTTGTCTTCATGCTGCCATTTGAAATTTTGAAGTGAACTGAGTATGGAAGATTAATCACTGATGACAGAAAAGCCTAATGAATCATTCAAGTACTTTACATCACTGACCCATAGAATCTAAGATGCAACCTCCAATCTGTTTTTATAAAAATGCGAATATCCCTTAAGTATCTCTCAAGTATTTAGAAACAATCCAAGTATTAACTTTCAATATGCATCAAGAGCAACATTTCATTGGAAAAAGAGATCACTCAGTTTAAAAGAGAGATAAGGTGAAACAAATAGGCAAAAGAACCTATTAGAAAAATTATAAACGTGACTTACCTTGTAGATTTTGCAATGGCAAAGTCATGATGCCTCCTGCTGCAGCTGCTGCTACCAGCCCTTGGATGTTGGTGAGATTCGCTGTAGGTAGAGTTAGGACGAGTCCTTGTTGGCCCCCCAGCTGCCCAGCCATGTTGAAAGGAATAAGGATCGGCTGATTCAGGGCTGGAGTGCCTCCTGGCATCACACCCGCTACTGCTGAGGCTAACTGTTGGGCTGTCAGTAATGGCTGTAACAAAACACAGACAGCAAGCCTATTTTACTGTGCATGGCTCAGTATTACGCACTCTGTAAGTCTTCTGGCTTAGGATCCTTTTGTGTCCCATTATACACACGCACTGCTTCCAGTATCTTGAAGTGTACATTTTCACCAACACAGAAAGTTTTGACAAACTTGACAGGCTGAAGCTGTAAGCATTACAGTCATGTAGCATGGTACCAATCCCATTTGAATCTAGACTGGAAAATTCATTATGCACTGAAGATAATTATGAACACAAGAAGGCCTAACTCAAATCAGCCCGCAAGTACCTAAATGCCAACATTTCCCAAATTTTTCCAGTTGTATACTGATTGGTAAAAAGCTGAAAACACTACAGTAACAATTACCAGAAACTATATGGACCTGCAAAGTGGAAGAACATTGAGTGTCTTCTTAGACCATGGCTGAACTTGGATAAAACTGTGAAGTGACATGGGAAATCTTTTAAAATGTTATACAGTGACATACTATTATGCCTACGTTTTGCTCTAAAGAAAATAAATACCTGGCATAAAAGATAATGAAATGCCTTTACTAATGCAGGAGCTGTGTGCGACAGGCAGAGCTGTCAGAGCCAATAAGGTTGCATTAAAATTGCACAAGCTTTTTAATATCAAATTATGACATGTATTTAAAAAATAACTTCTGTAAGAAATTCAAATAATTTAACCTCCTAAATACGCAAAACTGAGTAAGTTTTATTTTAGAAAAACATACAAAAAGTTCATCTTTCCAAACAAATAATTTTAAAAACATATACATGATACATACATGCTCCCTTTCTGCAGCCAAACAGAATCACATTTTCTGCATTACACAGATCAAAGATGATCAGTCGCAGTTTTTTACTTTTTGTCAAATTGCATGTCTTGATTAGTCAAAAAGAAAGATACTGACCTGAGGCCCAACAGGGAACGCAGGATGGGACTGACTGGGTTGGTGCTGGTCTGCTGGGCTTGTGTCAGGCAGCACCGTGTTTCCTCTGGCCTCTGAAATCCAAAGAGCAGATTGACTTTAATATCAAGCCTGAGGACTGGCACATTACCTTCTACTGATGTCACATAACATCAAGCTGAAAATGATATGTTAAAGTGCTTTATCAATAACTCAAGCACTCAAATCACTTATCAGCTGCATAAATTATGCTAACATTCATTCAGACCAGCCAACTCATTCAAGGAGCTACAAAAATCTGACAGCAGTGAAACTGAAGCTATCATCAACCCAGCTAATGTGGGTTGCATTATACATCAATTTACATACAGCACATGAGCACTCCGCGTGTGTGGGAACTGCGTTTTTTACGCTTAGGTGAGCATCAGCCATTCTAATTTCTGAAAGCAAAAATTATCTGAAAAACAATCAAGTCACATCTACTTTGTATCTTAATAAAGTATTTTCTTTTGTCAGTTACTGAAGCAGCAAAGGCTGTACTATGCACAGTAAAAAGGCACTATGAAAACTGAAAACAGGTAGGCTTCCAAACGACAGCTTGTTTTCTAAATTGCATGTGGGGGGTGAGCAAAATTCTGTGAAACCAAGGATTTCCAGCATTTATTTAGATGATCAATATCCAGCAATCGAACTATATGCTGGGCACTAATGACTTGCTAAGCACAGAACACAGCCCAGCCCTACTGGATTTTGCTGAAGTCTGCAATACAGATTTGAAAAGGGAAAAGAGAAAGAAAAACGTCCTATCAGTTATAAGAAAGTACCAAGATGCTTTCAAAACTACATCCCAATCCTCCATTTCCTTCGGGTGAAGGACTTGCATTGATTCACAAAGTTTTCCAGTGCTGACGGCACGATCAGGCCCACATTTATCTTTGAAGCTGAAAGAATGACAGCAAGTATCAAAAGTAGCTGCAAGAATACTGTGGTCTCTTAAAAAGAAAACCCTGGCGATGGCGTCAGGTTTCCTGGTTGGTATGATAGCTCCTGTTCTGTTATTTTTTTTCTGATGAGCAGTTGAAATCCCATTCTAAGTAAACCTTAACAATATGCTCTTTTCCAATGTTTGTCCTATGACTAACAAGTGCAAGATAATTCAGAACCAGTTTATTGGCGCACCCTGGCACAGTAAGGAAAAAGGATACGACTCTGTCATACTTATAAATTTTAAAGAGGGTATTATCAGCTCATTTAAAACAAATTCTTCTATATATTCTCCAGGGGGACAGACTTATAAATAATGGAAATGTGAAAAGAAAAAAAAACTTCAGCACATTAAGGTACAAATAAAATTGACTGCTACATATTATTCAATTGACTTCTATCTCTACAGCAAGGTGTCAATCATAACAGCATTTTAAAATAAGATTAAACAATAAATGTGTAGAGCTATTATGCAGAAATCCGAAAATCTGATTAATTTGTAATATTTTTGTGTGGTCTTAAAAATTCAGAAATGGACGCTGCTTTGGGAATACTTACAAACGGTCTATTGAAATATCTGATTTGGAACTAATAAAAACATACAGACTTGCAGACATTTTATGGAGTGAATTCTACAAAAATATGTTTGGCATTTTAATGACCACTGTCATTTAATAATGAGAATAAGCTGACCTACTATAATCGCTGAGGACTCAAACAACTGCCTAATAACATGAAAAAAGAGGCCCAGTCACTAAATTTTTTATGTGCAATTTACTCATCCAAGTTACTTGAAAAGAAAAAAATGTAACTAGATATGCGAGATTCAGTGAAAACTGTTTCTTTTAAATGCATTACAGTTCTACTGCTGCTGCCATCCCTAAGACCAAAGATAGGTTTTCTTCGGTGTGAGTTCCACCTATACTAAATAAAGTGGTATTTTAAACATAATTTCACCTTTGGTAATTTCCACATATTGTTGTAGGGTTTTTTAATCTTCCCATCACAGCTGTATGTATAAAGTGATATTAAATCGAAGGCTTGATACCAATGAATATGTAACTCCCCATTAAGATCAAATCTTGTAAGTCTTATAAGTTGATGTGATTTTAAGGGCTGAAAATTTTGTCTTTGCTTATGATCTAATTAATATTAAAACAAGCTCCTGATAATCTGTCACATCATTAAATTGTCCTATGAAAGCTTTGGGAGAAGAACAAAAAAAATGGAGTCAAATATTCACTAGAATTACATTTTATTGCAATTACTATAGCTTGAGCTCTCAGAAAATAAAAAAGAAGTTCTGAAGAGATATACCTGTGTTTTAATATTTTTTCCATGGTGCAGCTATCCTAAGAACCACTGTTTTCTGTTATCTGTACCCTAAGGATTTTGCAATATTGCATTCACAAGCCATATGTAGTACAAGTGGGTTATACAGGACCGTAAAGTCAGAATTAATTATACTCCTTTCCTTTTGCATTGCACTAATTGGAATCACTTAGGATTACATTCCTTTCATATGGTCACTCATTGCAGACGATGTATCTTTTTATTTCAGTACCTGAATGCTCTGCCTGCTGCTTCTAGCTCACTTTCCATATGATCTCAGAAAAACAGCACGCACTTTCACGTACATGAATGTGGTCTTACACGGCACCCTATATGCAATTATGCATGCCGTATTCTCAGACCAAAATTCTCACATTTCCTCTCATGCCCCTTCAAATCTACCTGCTATAACAGGCACTCAAGAGTCAAGGGTTTTTTCAAAACATGCAGGAAAATCTGCCTGCTGGGCTGTCAGTAAATACAGCGAAGCGAGGATTTCAGGGTTAAATTCTGTTGCATCACACACAGTGACAGCATTTGTTCCTTGCCACACGCTATCTTCAGCGAGACACAGGTCAGAGCTCCCAGGAAGCTGAAGTAGAGCACAAAACACTGGTAGAAGGCTACTTTTCCTTTTCTGCCTTACAATATTGACTGGGTAGCTTCCTCTGATTTCAGAGGATCTGAGGAGTTGGGAAAGCTCTGTGTCACAGCTACTATTTCTGATTCACAGAGTCATTGCTACTAATTTGGAAAAATACCTTCATTAAGACCATTGCCCTAAACTGGCAGAGCACAATCCCCTGCATTGTTTTTCCCCTCTGTTTTACTGCCTTTATTTGGGAGTTCATTAGTTCCAGATGCTGGAATAACCTCTGCAGGTAAATTATTCCCCTCTCCAAATTCCAGTCCTCACTAATAAAAATGGCCTGTCAAAATCCAGCCTAGATTTTCCACTTGTCCAGATCCAGGCCATTACCTCCTGTTAGGCTAACCTCCAACGCTGCTCAGGTTTCTATCAGCGAGGGGTATGGCGGCAAGGAACGAGGACTCAGAGCAGTCCCTACGGAGCTGGGGAGCTACCAGCAGCACCTTCTCTGCTCTCAACTATGCTTTGGAGAGACTGTACTCTCGTTACACCTCTGATAGCTGGTGCACAAGGGACAGGGAGAAGCAACAGGGAACCTGCTCTAGAAAGAGATGTAATTCTCCTTAACACCGTTTGCCTAGGCAAGGAGCTAAGACTTCTCTTATAACTGAGCACTGCCATCACAGCCTAAGTCAATGAGTTTGCTCAGTAGTACTGTACGAACAGGCAGGAGTGCTACTGCCATGCTACGGCCATGACTGCAGACAAGGCTTTAATATTTAATAAGCAGTATTCATCATATATGATTCATCATAAATTAATTATAAATTATATAATACATACACTCACCTCTCATCCCACCAAGGGGCTGGAAGGGCATGACACAATAAAAAATTGAAGTGCACTGTAAACATTGTAAAATAATCCTCTTAAAATAAAACATTATTTTAAATAAAGCCAAGTAAAACAAAGGCAACCTTCTTCTCCCTTTATCAAAATGAAAAAAAAAAAACCACAACAAAACCCAAGCAGAAAACCTTGTTGAACAATACCTGGCTTAAAAATGAGAAGACCATAAGAGAAACATCAGAGTGAAAAAAAATCCCACATCCCAAGGCCTCTGAGCCTCATACAAAATTACAACTGTAAATGCACTAGTTATAAACAGGCTTTCCACAGTTTGCTTCCTTTCTGTTTCTTACACATCTTCAGTGACACAACAGATAACTCAGTTCTAAATGTCTTTATCTCCCAGTGCCCCACACAAAGGAGGGAATGCTCTAATCCCCACTTTACAAATGAGCAACTAAGGGATACAGGACATCATTCAGGTTGGAAAAGACCCTTGGGATCATCGAGTCCAATCCTCAGCCCTACTCTACAAAGTTCTCCCCTACACCATATCCCCCAACATCTCATCCAAACGACCCTTAAACACATCCAGGGATGGTGACTCCACCCCCTCCCTGGGCAGCCTATTCCACTGTCTGACCACTCTTTCTGTGAAAATTTTTTTCCTAATGTCCAGTCTAAACCTCCCCTGTCGCAGTTTAAAGCCATTCCCTCTTGTTCTATCGCTAATGACCTGTGAGAAGAGACCAGCAGTAACCTCTCTACAATGTCCTTTCAGGTAGCTGTAGAGAGTGATGAGGTCTCCCCTCAGCCTTCTCCTCCTCACACTAAACAGTCCCAGCTCCTTCAATCTCTCCTCACAGGATTTGTTCTCCAGGCCCTTCACCAGCTTCGTTGTCCTCCTCTGCACTCGCTCCAGCCCCTCGAGATCTCTCTCATATCGAGGTGCCCAAATCAGCACCATTTAGGCACTTAGATCTCCTTAGCTGTAGTTACACTGTTCAGGAAAGCATGGGTCAAAACACAAAACTGCTCTGTGACTCCTTGGCTACTCCATGCATACCAGTAGCTCTGGCCCATGCTCCCCAGCGCCCTGCGCTCGTATGCACTGCCCGTCCCAGGAGCCTTGTCTCACCTGGTGTCCAATGCTTGCAGGGAACCTGCAGCTGACGGGCAAATGTGACTATACTGAAGAACGTTACAGGATATATGATGGAGTGCATTAAACATGCACATCCAGCTCTGTCCCGGGCCTCCTGGTTCCCCTGCAGATGTGTGCTTGTGCCTGCTCAAAGGCACGATGCACACTGGTGTTTCCTCTCAAACTCTGCACCAGAGCTCTCTCAAAGCCAGTGTTCAAACCACAGCATAGGAGTAGCCTCAGCAGATGATCTGGACATAAATAACTTCCTCAAAGTCTTCAAGAATGAATTCAGGGTGTCTCACATTTGTACCAGGGAGATGCTGGGCCACCTCTCTTTAGTGCTCAATGCTTTGAAAAACAAGCAGGATCAAATTTAATACTACTAGATTTTCAGTAATCAAAAGAACACATAAATCCTTCTGAGATACCCATTTAAGCAAATATTTTAAATGAATCAACATTAATAAAAGAATGCAGCATTTCAAGTAACAGTTCATATTAACATCCTTAGACACAGTTCCACAATGTGACGTTAAATTACTTGTATTTATCTCTCAGTAACTGTAACAATAAGAAATCAAGAGTAGACTTTTCTTACTCACTGAGCCAACTCACATTAAAAATACAGCTTTAAGAATGAAATCATTACAGTGAAAATACTGCCTGTGAGAAAAAAGTCTTACATTTTTAAAACTAATAAACTCACAGTCTGAGCATGTAATATAGCTGCATTTAGATCACAAGTCATCAGGAGAAAAAAAGATAACTTTTTAAAAGAAATTAAATAGACTGACTGATAATATTCAAATTATTGGGTATGGTGTGTGAAAGTTCATCATCTCTGATTAAAGTAACTTAGCTCTTCATTAAATGAACCCTTAATTGTCAGCAATTACACCAGCAGCAACCTTGCTGAACAAAATTTAATAGCTGAAAGAAAAAGATGCAGCTGATAATGAAAAAACATAACATTCCCTCCAAACAATCCTCATTCTGCCATGAAGCACCATATTGTGGCTCTTAATTTCACTATTTTAATTTTCCTGCTGCCTCAGAGGTTAGACATGTAGGTAGGAAGCCTTTCCAAATCACATCGTAAAACCTTAGTAATCAGATTGCTACACAGAATTTCACAAACACATCTAAATTTTACAATACTTTCAGGAGAGAAAATTGAGATTTTATGCTGAATCCATTTTACATTGGTATTATCCTATGGTTATCAGAGGAGATATTCCTGCTACCTCAGCAAAGAAAATCAAGATTAGAAATTAAATGAGAATAATGAATCATGCACTGAAAGGTATGAATTTAAGCTTGGACTTCTCACATTTAAGTAGTCAGATAGTTGTCATCTTCAGTCCATGACCAAGGTGTGGCATACAATTCACTCATCTAGATTGTATAAAACTTCTCTAAGTATCAGGTTATCCCACCGATCGTTAAGCAATTCACCTTTTACTGCTGATCTCTACTTCAGATTCTAAGCTTTTATTTTTAGGCAGTGATTTCAGCCTCACAAAGAAAACCAAACAAGTAGAGATCTGGGGGTGTGCAGAATTACCACCAGCACCTGTTAACTCTGAAACCTAACAATGTTGCAGTGTCAGTATCATTTTACAGTTCGATCATTTCGGCACAACATACAAGTACTGTGCTGATCTTCCACAACATCGGATGGTCTCAACTTACATAACTCTCACACTTAATTTTTCCCTACCTATGTACGAATCCTTCTAGTTTACCTTTGAAAATGTTTTTGGTGTGATAAGAAAACGCCATATTGATCTGCCTTATTGACATATATGTCAATGCAATATCCTGTACAGAATGCTAAAAATCCTGCATGCAAAATGGATTGAATTAGCCAGCAGAATGAATAGAGCAGATTTGCTTTACTGACTGTATCATTCAGTATTTAAGTAAGTAAAACCTCACAGTTTTCTACTTATCTGAACCTGCCACGCAGTTGTTACCGCAAAGCTACCAAAATCACTGCAGAGCTCAAAATCATTCTGCCAGCAGAGCACAAAATCTCGCCTTTGCCTAGTCCCTGGGATATTTTCTCCTAAAGGATCTTCTCCCACAAGACACATAAGGTAGCCGGAATCACTGTGCTCATTACCCGTATGCACAGAGCTTGGCTTGTATTTACGCACCTGCATCTTTCTGGATTGGAACTGATAACATTAAAACTCCGTGACGTTTCTAATGAAAATCAGGCGGCTATTAAAGTGATTCATGTTACCGAGAACTTCTCCTGGGCAACCACCAGTTATATTTACCACCAAACAAAAAACCTACCACACCAAGGCACAAAAATTACAGATAACGCGAAACCCCAGCTCTCCCAACTGCCTTAAATTTTCTTCTTCCCTATCTGTATTTTTGTTCCTCTTTCATTGTCTTATTTTTTTCTTCTTTGTCTTTTCCCCAAGTGATTTTTTTTTTTCCTTATTGGTGCCTATATGAATATTCTTCCACTTCAGATACTTCATGTGAGAAAAGAAGCATTGCTACTGCAGAAAAGGTGAAGGGATATAATTGCAAAAGTATGTTCTTTATTCAAAATAGACTCATTCTACTTTTCTTCACCCCCTAAGTACAGTGCATAAAAATCCCTTGTTAATGGTACATACATTTTTAATGAATTGGACCCTTCATATTGAGAGTTCTAGCTTCTTTTATACTGTATGCATTAGCACAAATATAATCACATTAAGGTCACAAAGACCCTATCAGTTTTCCCTGAATTCATACAACATTTCATACTCACTGTTTGCTGTTAGTGCTGGTGAATGCAATGATGATAAAGGTTACTTACCAGAAGATGGACAGTTGAATGCATTATTATTTCATGTTGGGCAGCTGATCCCTAGCTAAGAAGGGCAGGAGGCTTTTCTAAATTAAACTTTCCTTTCTTTCCATCCCTGGAAGCTTACTAAATGCCAGAGTGAGCACACTGAAGAACATCTATTTTGGAACAACTGCCAGTTTGCTATCTTTATAGCTAACTAGATTTCTTTATGATTTTTACAGCACTTATCTGTGCATGCATTTTTATTCCTAGCAGGGCAGAGGGCAAGCTTTCCACCAAAAGCTCAACTTCCTGACACTCACCCTCCCCATCTGACTCCTGTACCCTCCCCAAAATAATGTAGACTATGATGGTATCTTGTAATGATATACATTGCTGTTTACCTGGAGACCCTTGCACAATTTATGTATTATGGGCTTGGCTGCTGGCACTACAGACTAATGAAAGCCAGGCGATACATGTGGACAGCTTCTGGTGCACAGTAATTCAGGCTTCTGGGTGGAAGAAAAGGGTGGCATGTCTGACATCTTTTGCTTTTTACAAGTTACATTGATAGACTTATTGACAAGTGATAGGGAACAGGTAGGTGGCTGATGACAGAAATTTAACTCACAGCTTTTGACACCCTCCAGGGACTGGAAAGAAAATACTGTAAGGTGGGGAAGACATGAACCTTGAGTCCTACCAGTCCTATGAGAGCCTGTCTAGAAATTCCAATCACCTGGTTCGGTGAGTGAAGAATATCCAGTTAAGGGAGGAAGCGTTCAATTAAACCCAGTAAAAGCACCTGGCACTTAGATCTTCAGCAGAGCCAGTGTTCAGCAAAATGCACCCCACAATGTATGTAAACTCCTCCTGGAGCATCCTGGCCAGCAAGTATGGTCAAGCAACAGTGGTTTATCACTCTTGCTACTGAGTTCACTGTCTGGTTTCATCCCTGCGGTGTCTTTAACAATTTCACACTCTCTGTTGTGGTCTTTACAGAGCCCTGTGGGGCAGCTCCATCAAGTGTCTCATTACAGGTTGTTCAGCTGTTCAGACTTTATTGAGACTCTTGAAAGAGCCATCCCACAGAGCAGCGTACTGTAGGAGTCCAGTTGAGATCCAGGAGGAAACCTTAACAGTGGCAGCAACTCTGTATGCAGGAGACCACGCTCCTAGATCAGACTAAATCACAGAACTGGTAAGTCTACATTATAAACCTATTTAGCTGCACATGTACCTTGAGAAATTCCTAGCTACAAAAATTCAACAGCCCTCCCCCTTCAAAAGCAGCCTGTGCCATTTGATATCTGCAGCAAGTTCTCATGATGTGGCTCAGCAGGGTGAGCCATTATTTCAAATGAAAGCGTTGGCTGGGAGCTGCAGAAACTCATGGTATGCATGTCTCCAGATCTTGTAAATCCTGAACTGAATTAACTTCTGTCTCTTTATTATTGTCTGAAATCAATTGTAGTGACTATTTACAAGGAGCTTTTGCCAGGAGTTCCCAAACACTTTATATTTTTTTAAAGAGCATTCAGTCTGTCGGCCAGGTCTTGCAAGCTATGCCAAGCCTGACCATTGCTAAACTAAGTTTAAAACACACAGCAAGGGCTTTTGGTCCTGCCCCCATCCCTCCCCCCCTCCCCATAGACCAAAAGTTAAAAATATAAAAAAGACCTAAAGAACTAGTAGTCAGTATTATCATCCTGTCTGCCTCCTGAATTTGAGCAGGTATTTACCAGACAACGATAGTGAAACACTCTGCAGCAACCACTAAGATGGTCTTTTGCACACTAAAAATACCTTAAAACAGATCTGCAGGAAAATAACCAAGTGGTTTACACACATTTGGATACTCTTTCTGTAATATGTTGATCTTGCCTTTATGTGAGTCAAACTCCCACCGGATTTCACATGTTGGATTAGTTCTCTAGGAAAGGTTTAAGAATACAGCAGAGGTTAAAAAAGCTTTACATGTAACAGGCCTACATCCTAGGACAGTCATATTGCATGAAAGATCTCCCAGTTAGTAACGCTGTGTCATGGCAAGACCTCTCTGTAACAACATGCTGTGCAGGAAGGAAAAAAGCAAAAAGAAGCCACACGACTTAGCTTTGCCAAAATACCAAGTGGCAGGCAATTTGCTTCAAAGAGTGAGAGAAGGCACTGCAATACATCCTAACAGGATTAAATTATACGGAATATACAAACTGCTTCTAATCCATGAGAATACTTGCGTTCGTATATAAATGTATGCATCTCTATATAGATACATATTTTTAAACAAATTAGTTTCCTCCATCCCTTTCATTTTTATATTATTGTTCTGTTTATTTTTTCAGCAATACAGTAATTGAAAAATATCTACTGGTAAAAGATGCTATTAATTTAAGTGCATTCACAGTGTGTTATGTCACTAATAGACTTAGGTAACATTATTCTTTTATCCTTTTTACAAAGCATTATTTTATTGTCCTCTCATTTCTAAGATTTTACTTCCACTTAAAGTCAAGTAGAGTGAGGGCTTTGCAGAATTCTATTATATTATTGTCCTGTCATTATTCTAACTCCATTACACAACAACACAAAACCAGCATCAGCTTCCATTTGTCATATTATTTATTTTGAGGATTATGTCAGATCTCAGACTATGTGTACGTGCCTACTAAACATAATTTGGAGTTGGGCAAAAAGTAATCACTGATTCCTTCTAAAAATGCTTTTAAAAGAAAACATTTTTTAACAATTCTGTATTTCTGTAAGAGCTCTGTCATCTGATTTTGACCCATGCAACCCTTTAGAAGAATCCAGCTATATTTACAAAAAATAAGACAATGGCTAGAGGTACATATAGACTAACAGATTTGAACTTCTTTGTCCATACTCCCAGCTGAGCTGACAGAAGCCAGTCCTGGTGTGGAAGCCTCACAGCTGCGCTCACACAGTGCTCTGTACACGCACATGCGCACCACTCTACAGTGGTTGTGTTGCTTCTAGGCAGAAGCTCTCTTATGTCTGGCCATAGCGTAGCACAGAGGACCCTCGGCCCACCTTTCCTACAAGTCAGATCCTTTGGCAGCCAGCAAATGGTTCATCACACCTGATGTACTTTATGGAAGTGGATTGCTGTTGCCTTCTTAATAGCTTCTTTTAGTGCTTCCAGCTTTGAGGATATGCAAAAGGCAGCCAGGGTTGGTTTGAAATAGCCAACACTTCCACCGTCTGTTCCTTAGGGCTGCCATAAAGGAAAGAAAGATCAGGTGCTAATCTGGCAAAAGCAAGATTTAGGCTCAGTGCCCAACCATCATAGAGTTCCTATGAGACCTACACCAGCTCTTTTCATCTCACACACAGAGTGTCCTGGGCCCTCAAAGTTTAGAGAAGTCCTGGACCACAGGAGCACGTCCATTAGAGTGGCTGCATTGGCACGTGTTGCCAGCATGCTGCTTCCTCCAGCCACAGACTTCTTATCATCTCACACTACCCTATCTTTAGGACAAACGCATATGTTGGACACGGTGCAGTGTCTGCCCAGCTGGGCTCTAGAGTTGTCTTTCCTCCACATTGAAGAAATCTGCACTCAGATCTCTGGGATAATTTCTTGTTGTCTTTGGGAGAAAGCCTCTGCATGTTTTCCTTGCATCCTCACATCACAGAAAAAGCTCCTACTTTCATCACCTTGCCTCCCCTTAAATCCACATACTGGCTACTGAAGGACTGCTGGAGGAAATAATATTTGCTGACTACACAGTCCCAAGTGAGGTTCTGGTCACAATCAGTCATTCCATTAACCATCACTCAGACTGTTCCCCTTGTTATTCTGTAGGGCCTGTTGATTATATAGATGATAATACACTAAGATTTCACTCAGAAAGAGATGGCTGGGTTCAAAACTCAATCTAGATTGAAAATACACTAAAACAAAACCCCAAAATATTTATATTCATACTTACCATCTTCTCAGTTAAAACGGTATTTAAAGAGCTTCCAGGGAAAATCCAGCCCTTCACCATAATATGTACGATTGACATTCATAAGAGAGTTATAGACAGAAACCAGGATGCAATAGGTTTTATTTCAGCCATTGTGAAGCACACCTCTTGTATGTGTTAGTGTACTTTGCACATGTATTGTTATAATAACATTGTTTTTACTTAATGTTATTCTAATGACTTTCCTCCAAAGAGCATTTGTGGACACCACAACTCCCTAAATGGTAACAATGGATAAACATCAGCTTGAGAAATGCAGGTCTATATTACTTACGAAGCTGCAATTCTCCTGTAAATAACCCAGTTGTTAAAATGATATGTATCTATGTAATTGAGTCTTCTGTATACAAATAAATAAGGCTTTATTGCAATGTCAGAAGTTAACAGACCAGTCAATAAAATCAATAACTCACTTTTTCTTGCTTATATATCTAACTTTTCTCCACCTTTCCTATGTCCTCTGTTTGTTCTGGTTACATATTAACACTCCGAAGGATATATAGCTCTTATGATATTGTTTAGTAAATGGTGGTCTGAAGAAAAGTCTGAAGAAACACCGCCTCAGCAATTTAATACTCTGCCTATTTATTGTGTACTTTAACATATACCTGTCCGGTATAAATCAGGGTGAAAGAAAGAAACTGTCTTGATCTATACATCAGAGTGCTAGAGATTTCTAATGTGAATGACTACATGAGGGTCTAAGTAAATTAGGTTCATATTGATACATTTAGCTAAAAGTGCTCCAGGCCTGGATTGCATTATCGTATAACCACTGTCAAAACAGCACTGCCAGATTATAACACTGTGCTGCTTATGCCTCTAATGTTAAGGTTGTGTCAGCATTTCCATTATGTTCCCCATTTTTCAAATATTTATAACTTGGCTGTAAAATTTGCTTTGGCCTGAAACGTGGTGAACCAGAAGCCAGATTCTACAAATCTTTACTCAAGAAAGTTGACCATTTTATTTCAGTGGGAGTGTTTCCATTAGTTGGGTCCTGCCAGATTACAATCCAAGGTCAAAGTTTACGAGCCTGGTTGTTTTATTTTCTTAATGAAAAGTGGATTGGGTCCCTTTAAAATTATTCTTTAAGAAAAAAAAAAGAAAAAATATGGAAGCACTGGAAAATAAGGCTTGATTTTGTGATGTCATTAGATCCCTAACTTGATAATCTCTTGATTTCAGTACTTCGAAAAAGAAAAATTAACAGCAAAGCTGCTGCAATGTAAAAACTAGCCGTGGGGCATATGCACTAAATTTTATTCCACTAATTACATTTTCTTGTGGGTTTTCATCTGGGATCTAGCACACCTCCTAAACAGCGTAAAATTGGGAGGGCTCCAAATGAGCCATTCTCGTCCATCAGGAATACAAACATGCTCACAAAAGCTATCTTATTATGTATGCTCCATACAGGCTCTTCATTCAAAAATATTTTAACAGATGTCATGCTGGATAAACATAATGGCTCATCTGAGGCTTAGAAACACTTTACTCACAGTAGAAACAAATTCGGGCAGCATTTTTCAAATTGAGTTAAGTCCTTAATACACACCCACAGGCTTACTTAGACTTATAGATACAATATCTTTTTCTTTCATCCTCCTTAGCTAGCTGAACACATGATCTGTTATCGATGAAAATTTTCCTGTATTGATGCTGCTTTCTTGGTTCACTGCTGAAATATGTCCTAACTCTGTGTTTGGCTTTTGGATAAGATTACTGTAGAGTGCTGGTCGGGGAACAAATGCAAGCCCCTTCTGCATGACTCCAGCAGCCTACGGGTTATCTGTGGAGAAGCACAGGAGGTGCGTGTCGTACAGCAGGATTCTCTGAATCCTTTCCTTTTGAAAACTGACCACAGACAGGGTTGCCCAAAACAGCAGAAGGTAGCAACACGTTCCTACACTTTGTTAACCTAAGCCAAAAAAACCAACAACAGGAAATGCTTTTAAAATAGATCCAGAGTATAAATCCAGTTGATAAGCAACAGAAGACTATGTAGTTTGGGATTCACGTTGGATTTCATTTGAAGGAAACTTGCACTTCTACTTTCACTGTCCCTGGTGCAGAAGAGCATGTTGCAGTAAACTACATTTGGCTCAATACTGTAAGGTCTCAGTATGCAATTTCACTCTTGTGAGCAGGCTCACTGAAATAACACGAGCATGAGGCACTGGCAATGCTTCTTTATGCTCCTGAGGTAAGACCCCTCTGTGCACAGAGCAAGTGTGTGGTTGCAGTGCTTTTTCATAAGAATTTAAATACTTTCTTTCAGTTTACACAATTTCGTTTGGCACTGAAGAACCAGGCTCTGGCAGTTGCAAGTACACAATTAATGTAGAGTGGTATCTATTCTGAACAGCATGAAAATTCCTTGCGTGGAAGTTACTTACTTTCCCATAAGTTTCATTTCATGTCATATAGTGACACCGAGAAAAATTGTGGCAGTAAGCTACAGACTTGCTCTTTTGTAATAAAGTAGAAGGTTTCTTTAAAGTACCTCTGATTTTTGCAAAGGTCAAGATCTTAAACACTAGGTTATACAACAGTGCACACACCTGACATACCAACTTGCAGGATGGCATGATGGCTGTGTTGTGTCATGTGCTGGCACCGGAGGTTATCACAGCGGGCTGCAAGCAGGGATGCTGTGCTTCCTCAGAGGAGTCCACACTGTGGCTGGGGTCTCTAAGTACACTTCTTACCTGCAGTGCTTCCACGCTGGGACCCCTCAGCAGCAGTCCTGGCAGCCCAGATGCTCTGAAATACCAGTGAGCTAAGCGGGAGAGAGCTGCGGTGCTGCTCCACAGCACTCAAAGTGCCAGGCGAGGGGCTGAACAGCACAAATATTTGTTCTCCTAAGCCACCAGCAGCAGACTTAGGGGCTGACGGGAAGAAATACAGTGGAAGGGAGTTCATTGAGCAGCGTATCTGCCAGTGCTCACTGCTTTTAGTTGGGGTTGGTCTTTCTGTGACAGCCTTTCTAGGGATAGCTCCCCAAAATATTAGGCCGGTATCATCAAGTAAGGCAGAGCCAATGCTAAGACTTGATCAGTTGTTTGAGCATCCTGTACACTGTGCACCTCAGGAACAGGGCCTACCCTTTGGAAAGTGAAGGCACGGCAGCACTGACTGTTGTCTACCTACAGCATCGGGCAGCATGCTGAGCGTGCCTCTGTGCTTGAGCTCCGGGCATTGAAATAATTTCGTATCAGAACTTCAGGCTGACCTGCTATGGGGGTCACAGCTCAGGAGATAGAAAAAAAGTGGTTTAGTCACTACAAAGAATAGTGACAACATTTAAGTCTCATATCTACATAAAATGGGTGCTATCTGATTCTTCATTCACTTCCTTTGAAGCACATGGTTCTAAAGGGGGAAGCAAGAATACGTACCCTTTATTTATTCACAATTAAGTGGTCACAAGACTACAAAAATAAGGTATGGGGTGCAAAGCTATAATTCTGAGCTCTCTTTCTCCCACTCTGATGATCTGTGACAAGCATCAGAGAGCAAATTACAGCATCTCTCCTCATACAGCAAGACCTTGATGGTCAATGGTCTTTAATCACCTAATCTCAAAGATACCCTGTAATCCTTAGAAAAATCCTGTGGATATTGGGGGACAAAAGCACTTCTACAGTGATCCCTATGTTTTCCTCCAGGGCTCTTCACTGGGGTTGCACTCTCGTAACATACACGGACTTAAAGTCTGACACCTGACGTACCTTTTCTAAGAAAGAATTGGTCTCAGGCTACAGTTGCTTTCCTTAGCTTCCCTTTCCTGCTCAGCTTCCCCTTTTTCTGTGCTGTTTTCTTCCTCTTTTATGAGGATTCTCAGACAAAAACCCTGAAACAGTGACTTCAAGAATATTAAAAATATATGGGGTCAATTGCTTATGTTTTTAAAGGCAGGGTGGCTGTTGGAAAAAAAAAATCTCAAATGAAGTATATAAGGCAACTTTTAAACCCACTGTCTCTCAGAACAATTTTGTACTTGGAATAAAAAAATATTTGCATTAAAATGGGAAGAGTGGAGAAAGTAGAGTAGATGGGTGACAGATCCTGCCACTAACACAAGGGTTTAAAACATATCAGGGCATCCTTGAGGCTGGAGGCCCCACACACTTCACCCTTTCATGCTGGAACAGAAAGCAGAATTCCCCCATTAGGAGCAGCTCATCTTCCAAGGATACTTTCCTCCTCCGCAAAAATAAATATTTTCAAACACTGTATCATATTCACACTCTTCTCCTGCACTTACCAAAGACATAAATATCTTAATATTTCAAAACCATAATATAATGCAATAAGATTCAGCGTAATAACATCCATCAGAAAGGACAACTTAGAAGAAAAGCATTGCATTTTCTGTATGAAACGATATATAATGACCATTGCCTAGAAATGGATCAATCTGGCTCCAGTGGAGCAGCTGCATAAGCATTCAAAACAGCAATAACTACAAGCTCTGGTGAGGTACTTTTCTTCCCAGTGTCATCTCATTTTATCCCCCCTGAGCAAGGCTGAAAGTCATGCTGAAAAAACATCCAAATACAACTTTCTCTCTCTGCCCCCTTTCCAGAAATTCTCAATTTTACTAATAATTCTTGATTGGCTAGCAATTTTCAGTTGTAACACATTGTACTAAGTTCAATTACAACCATTACAAATCCTATTTTTTATGGGTTTACAGCATTTAGGGGGTAAAAGCAGCACACTCTGGGATAAAATGATGCATACAGAATTTGTACTTTAAGTTTTTTGTTCTACAATGCTTTTGCCATTTAAATTTTATACAGTTGATGGGAATAATGCAGTTAATTAAAAGTATCATTGTCATCATTCTCCTCTTTTAATATACTTTAAAATAATTTCAAAGGAAGAGCCAGGACTGAGTTTTTGTATTTGGAGGCCAGACCTCACTGAATTGCACTCCACAAAGAACCAAATAGAGTTTTCCACTGCATTTCTACCCTACACTTTGTCAGACAACTAGATTCCAAACCAATATTTGAATTTAAATAACCCTCAGCTTCTCTAAAATGCCCCAGTTTGTGGTTATTCTCAAGGGTTACACTTGAAAGTTGCAAACGGTCACGACAGGAGTGCCATATACCAAGACAAATGCCAGAGCCATGCTTAGTCAGCTCTCAGTCCTCATGTACGATGGGTTTTCAGTTTCTGAACGTTCAAAGCTTTTCTGGAGCAGATGTGGAGTCATTCATACAATTTCAGCTTGTTTTTCATTGGTCCCCAAGTGCACAAACCAGAGGCTAAAAACCCTTTCCTACCTTGTCTAGGAAATTCACAGGTTCTGGGTCCATTCATTTTCCTGAACTCACTTGATAGCTTTCACTGATGTTGCAACACAAAAATACCGGGCATTCTTACTGTAATACCAGTGAAGACCAAGGAATTATCACTTGCTTTTAATAAATGATAAGCAATATTAATGATGTGGTAATGGCAGTTGACAGCATTATTAGCATGAAATTTTTTCTGCTCAGTTTACCTTGGGGGTCAATTTCCCAGAGCTAACAGAGGCCAGGAGGAGTGAATTCACATCCCAAACGGAGCAATCAAATGCAACCCACAGTCAAGAGTTTTGAAATAGACTCACTGATCTGACAGACCTGTAGAGTCTTCTCCTCTCCATGTGCTACTGCAGAGGCAAACACCTGGGAACACACTGGAAGTGAAAGCCCTCATCTTTCCAACTAAAAAGGACTGTTTTAAACAGCCCAACTCCACAGTCAGTTTTGTAACAAACTCCCATCCTCTATCGATCAGACAACAACATTGAACACTGAACAGGGAGATGCACCAAAGCAACCCTTCTGGCAAGGATTTTCCATGGTCTGCGCCCTCATCCGGCAGGATTGCGGCAATGCTCCCAGGTGGATATTGGAGTTTCTTAGACCCCACCATCGCCATGGTAAGTACACTTCAACAGTGCAAAATGCTTAGGCCTCACTATCGTGCCCTAGGTTCAAAAGTTTTCACAACACATTATATCCAATTTCCCCCAAGTCCATTTCTTTGGCATTCCCTACCATTTATTGGTAGAGGATCCATGCCAATGGAGTGGATGGAGCTTTGAGCAACCTGGTCTAGTGGAAGGTGTCCCGGCCCATGGCAAGGGGGTTGGAACTAGATGATCTTTAAGGTCCCTTCCAACCCAAACCATTCTGTCATTCTATGACTGCATGACCCAAGACAGGCTGTGTGGGAACACATTGCTTTTCTACCTTCTGAGACATTAGTCTTGAATTATTTTCTACCCAATAAACCATGAATAAAAATGGCAACAATCTCTATTAAAACTAGGATGATTAGCAAAGTATTATTTTTTATTCCTGTCAGTCAGTTCAGCAGCAATAATGGTGCTCCATGAAGTCTTTGCAGTTATTTACTAACTAGGATCTAAATTCTTCCAAGGGCTTCATGTAGCTGATTAAGTGTCAACAGTACACACTTATTACCACACTATGCTAATCTGCATTACAGAATAGACAAAAAGCCCTGCCAACTGTTTTTCCTCTCACAGAAGTTCTTGGAAAATACTTGTTTCTCCTGAAAAGGCCAAGTCCAGGGGTGGTAGACTTCTTCCCAAATTTACATCCAGTTCGCCAAGCGCTGCTCTCTGACATTCATGCAGTTCAGCTGAATACAGGAGAGCTCCAATGGATCGCTCAAAAAGATAAACCCTGTGAAGGTCTGACTGTCCTCCAGCTCTGCTGGGAGTTTATAGATCTGGTCCTGACACGTGTTAGATCAGGCAGGCATGCGTCAACATCTTTTACTGCTCACTTTTAAGCCTACACATTTCTGTTTAATTTCAGTACAACTAGTCACATGTCAACACGTACAGGCATGGGGATCAAGTGACAGCTAAACAAAACCCCTTCTGCATGCATATTTTTATGCTTAAACATCATGTCCTCTGCAAAGCACATGAAGGTGCAATAGAATATATTTCTGCAGCTAATCCATGTGTTTATGCATCTGCTACAACATGATGTGCTGGCATCCCTTTTCATGCACCTGTGTGGTGACCCAGCTGGGGGAAATGATATATTGGCTGAATTGGGGACAATACAAGAAAAATATTCTTTTCAGCAGGATGGGCTCCTTGATCTGTTTCACCACATGGGTTCAGTGCAGAGGGCAGAGCAGGGTCAAGGTGGAGTGAGGAAGCTTAAACAGCAGAACTGCTGAAGGTGTTAACGGCTACTTCCGCAGAAAGGATTCATCTTTGCGCATCTACTGATGTGAACTGTTCAAACACATACGGGGACTTACACTGACAGTATACTGGACCAGCCATTTTTATGATCCTGGCCACAAAGCCCAATCCTGTGAGATTATGCTCTGGCAGACAGAACTGGAAATGTCTTCAAGCAGCAAACCATACTGAAGACCTTGCTTTCAAATTTTCAGACAGGCACATCGTACTACAGTTGAAACACCTTTGTACAATACCCTATTTGCTTTGGATTCTCATACATCCACTCCAGAAAGTAGGAAAGCTTGAAAATGTAAGATTTTATTCAAAAACTTTTCTTCTCATGGAACATTGCTTGCCTCCAAATAGCACTGCCGAGGGGTCGTCTGCCTTCTCACAAAGAGGACAGCATGCATTTCACCAACAGCAAGCAGAGCTAGTGTGTCCAGACACACAAAAACATAGCTGGCAGCATGGTGAAACACTGAACTTGGAAATGAATCTGGCAGCAGGCCAGGAGATAAGATCCAGAGCAGCTCTTTGTATTCTAATACATGTGCCTGAATCAATGCTCAAACCAACAGTCTCCTGACAGTCTGCAGTCTTCCCTGACACTCTGTTTGTTGACATGTTGCTCAACTCCATGTTGGCCAACACACACACTGCTCTCAGAGTGGATTCCCAGACAGCTTGTCCTGGTTCTGAATGCTCAACAGTTTTCAGACTTTCCAAGCCCTCCTCTGATGATTTAAAAAATTAAAAAAAAAAAATCTACAAGAGGATGTAGATGATTTAACACATGCCTGTTTGGTCTAATTGCAGTTTTTATCCTGAATTAGACACCTCTGTTCTGCAAAAGCAACTTGCGCTTTCTACGATATTTGCTGCATCTTGATGGCCAGGAATGCTCTACATGGACAGTGAACTTTTGCAGGGCACGACACAAACTTAACTGATTTCAATACAAAAAACGTTCATTGCCTTCCATAGGTCTGAGTCAGCACGTCAACATCAAGAGATCTTCTAATAAAGACCAGGAGGAGCACACGGAAACAGTGCTGTTTGCAATGCTCCCAGCAAGTGCTGAACCGCTCCCTTTGTGACCTGCAGGAGGGATCAGCGTTCCACACACCTCTGATTTAAACATTTCTGTCTACATGCTCTCATCATATCTGGAATCTGACAATTCCCTCTTATCATGAATTTATCATGTACTTATAAAAAGTGCCTTGGTTTTCAGATCTGTAGCAGACAATTCAAATGAGACAGAGAAACCACCACTGTTTAAAATGAGCCTAACATGAAGAAGATAACGTACTTCCCCATCACTGTTAGCCACAGTGAGAATTACTCAGCAAAGCAACTCATGTGACTGGCATTACCAAATTGTGTACAGATCCCTTTGCCACCCTGTTGTATGCACAACACTGTTGTGCACCACTCTGTTTGGAAATTTTGTTATTTCTGTTCCATGGCTGAGCTGGTGGGAATTGTTCACCATGTCCTCGGAAGGTGACAATCCAGGGCTGCCTTTTTCCCCTCTATGTCTTCTTCCCCTAGTCTACCTCGGCTATCTCCCTGTTAACAGAAGGATGAATTTATTGTTTGTGAAGTTTTCAGGGACACTTAATCACGCAAATGTAGTTAATCACTGAAAGCCCATTTTCTGAATGTCAAAATTCCTCCTGTTGGATAGTAATGGCCCAATCCTAACCATGCTCAGGGAAAGAAAAAGACATAAAAGCTTATTTCTCTTTGGCTATTCAAGATCTGTGGAAATTCCCCATAGGTCTCCGGTGGCCCTCAGATTAAGACTCATCCATTTGTCTTATTCCCAAGAGAAGCCAGGCAAAGGTTGAACAGGAAAAAAATAAGCACGCATGGCAGAACTATTTTCTCTCTTTACTATATTTCTCCCACCTGTAATCTACATAGAAAAAACCCCAAACAAAATAACAAAAAGAAAAAAAGGAGTTCATAAAAATTTTGGAAGTCTAGAATCTCTGCAGTCAGCCACAGTAAGATACAGTTCACATCCAACATACTGTCTGAGGGCTTAGCTCTGGCAACCTGAAACAACAGAGGAGTTCAGCTCTCTCCTGCATCTATTTGTTTAGATGAGTGAAAAAGGCAAAGAAATAAGCTATCCCCCACTTATTTCACTGATGGGGAAACTTAGGCACATGGAGCAGATTGACCATGATCTTGCCCAAGATTGACCTGTCCAAGATGATGCAACAATTCCATGTCAGAATTGGAACTGACCTCTTCTCTGGAGCTGCTTTGTGCCTAGACCTGAGCTCAAATGAAAGCAAAAATAAACCACAAACCAACAATAAATGTTATTGGCAGCTGGAAAAGTAGAAAACCGACCCATGGGGACAAGAAGTTGCGTGAGATAAATGCAAGCATTCTTCCAAAGAAACCTAAAGAAATCAAGTCGCAGAAACTCAAAACATTCCACACAGCAAACCAGATATTTTCAGTTTTTTCAAAATAGGTGATAATAGATGCTGTCTCCCAAAAGGGCCAAGTGTAGCCTGTAGTAAGATACAGCAGCCTTTGCTAAGTTTCTGAATCCTCCCTGTGTTGGCCCTGTTTTTCCCCTCAGAAGACGCAAGATGCCTCTCTTCTTGAGTCAGGCAGCACTGATTGGATTCAGACTCTTTCCACTTCATTGTCTCTCTCATCCCATGAAGCGCATGCAGCACTCTGATCAGTGGACAAGATCATTCTGTAGTCATCCAAGGTATTTGTCAAGGGGCTGTATTTAAATATGCATTGTTTGCAACAAAGGAATAAAGCTATGAAAGGTTATTAGAAAATTAAATGCAGCTATAAATTAATTTCTGTAATCACTATTCATTAATATTTAATATATTTATATAAAGGATAAATCTCAATTCCCTAGGCATCATGCATTTAATAATGTGGAAACAGCTTATCTCCTTTCTGTTGCTGAGACTGGATTTGTAATAACTAGTAATGTTAAATGTATTTTTTTAAAATCAATAATAAATAAATACATAAACACTTCCCCCCAGAATGCTCCTGATGTTATTTACAAAATTAAAAAAAAAAAAAACAAACAACTACAGAATGCCAAGGGACTTCATAACCATTTCATTACTACCTTCCTAATTGTATGTGGTGGAACTGCATAATCAGTTTATTGAAATTGAAATCTTTGGAACTGATTCTCCCTACAGACATTAACAATAAGCATCCTGTGCAATAACACAGTACTTAATGTAATATAAACATTATAATGCACCAAGCTTTAAACATCCCTTGGCTTCGCCTGCTGGAATTGGACATTTTTAACACTCTTGTGTTCTGCCACTGCATTGAATCAAATATCTAATTTAAAGACTGCAAAATACAATATTCCCATATTACAATAAAAAAAGGAAGATATGTTCAGAAAACACACACACACATAATCGGTATGAGGATAAGCAAGACTACATTTAATAAAGTGGAAATAAAGCAGACTCTTCTAGGAAATCTGAATGGATTTTGATGCACAATATGAAAAAATTGTGTCTGCTTCCCACTGTGTCCCTGCAAATAACTAGGCTGATACTACACACTCTGGATCCAACTTACTTCTACTTAGCAACGGGACTTTACTCTTCTGAGTAGCTCCATTCATACAAGCAAAAGTATTTTTACTCAAGTGTATACCCAGATATCAATAGGATTTCTCTCTAAAGAAACATGTTCATAATTTAGTTTTCAGAATTTAATGCAGTAGCAAGCAACAATAAGACTTATTCACCCGCACATTCTCAAGTCAACATTAAGTCAACACAGCTCAAACCCAAGAAAAATGTTTTATCTTTAGTTGCTTTCATTTCAACAGCAAATAAAGAAAAGCTGAGATTTTATTATTATTACTATTACTCTTGCAAAGGGGTTTGTCCTTTTTAAAGATCAGAAAAAGGGTTTTTTGGGGAAAAGTTCTGAGTGATGGGATTTGATAAGATTTTTTTCAAGTACTTCAAACAGCATAGTTGAAGTCTTTACCAAACAAGAGTTCAATACTTCAATTACAGAGGACTAGCTGGTTCCACTAATATTTCCAACAATTGAAAAAAACAAACCAAAACAGAAAAATTCCCAACTTTTAACATCGTAAAAGGAACAGAGAAAGTTGTTTCTTTTTCTCTATAGCTTTTTTGTCATGTGTCAGCAATGGCATGTGGACCTCTTAAAATGTCAGCCTCTGTCACCTCATTGTCATAAAGTTTTATAAGACACTGAAAAGATAATTAAGATCAGGGCTATTAGATCTTGGGATTATTCAATTCTCTTGCAGCCTTCCCCTAGATTTAATATCGATGGTGCATCATAATGCATCATCACACCCAGTACGGGACTTCACAACCAGAGCCAACCAGCAGAAGTACCAGCTCTGCTTCTGGACAGGAAACTCCAGGGTTGAGCACAGCATTTTGCAACATTATTTTATACTTTTTAAGAACTTAACGGTTTTGCAGAGCTATGCAAGACACCTAACAGAGCATTTGGAGCCAGCTCCATGCTTGAGCAAAGCCTCACAACAGACTTGCTCATCACATCATGGACAAAGGAGATGGCTGGTGAGTGTCCTCAGAACTGCAATGACAAAAGAAATTGAAGACAATTTTAAACACCGAGAGTCCAATCCAATATCACTCAGTACTTTCTGGTGCCAGCACAAGCCATGAGATATAGCACTGTCATTTTGGGAGGAATGGGAGGAAACATTCTTCCACAGACTTGACAAGAGTGTAAATGACTGCAGAGGGCACAAGACAACACAACGCCTTGCCTATAGTGTGCTACTTTGATTACTTAAACCTCAGTCTGGCAAAGCACTTGAAACACATAAGCCTCCCGACGACAGAAGGGCTTGGCAGGACCAGCGGAAAGACTCCCATTGATTTGAAAGATGATTGTTGGACAAGGACCATTTGGCTATATACAAAGTACCGGTTTGTAACAGAAAACCTGCCTGCCGCCTTTACATTAGCATGCTAAAAAAGAATCAGAAACAGAAAAAGAAGGGGAAAACGCAGTCAACCGAATTTAACTACACTTCCTCCTCAGTGGGTCCATCCTCAGTTAAAACATCAAACAGTGGGGAAGCAGCGTACATTCGCACCATCTAAAAGCCCACTGAAAACAGCCTGAGAAAAAAGCAAACCAAAATGGATGTGACAATCAAAATATCACAAGCAAAACAACAACATTAATGCAAGCCTAATGCAAAAGGGATGCAATTTATTTTGTTACTCATACTGGCTTTTCTGAATATAGCACAAACCATTGGGAGTAGGCTGGCTGCTTTTAACAAGTTTTATTTTATTCAATAAAAGTTTTATTTATTCAATAAGTTTTGGAAATAACCTGTTTGTCATAATACATATGTGAGGAAACATAATCTCCCCCCCCACACACTCCTTTTTGAGTAAAACTATCCTCAGATCACCTCATATACAGAAATGCAAGCAGGCTGACTCCTACACAAGTAGAAATACAATTTCCCTCCTTCCACCCTTACTGTTAGTTTATGCTTTAGCAGCATTCTGAAGGATAAGGAATTACAGTAGAAATATTCCTCTAAAAATAAGCCCCCTCCACTGTCTCATCTTTAAGCAAAATCTTGCATCTGCAATTTGCAGTAGTTACCTGTACCTAGTTGTAAAGGTGAGTTAAAGTACTCAAACTGCACCAATAGTTCATTTTTATAAACACCTATGTACATTCTGCAAATCATTCACCTCAAGAACCTGAAATATCTGCAGGGTCAAAGCAGATTCAAGAAATTAATTGAAGGGGGAGTTGCAGTTTTAGGACTTGAAATTTTTTTCTACCATCTGAGAAATAAGGAAAAGGTCTGAGTTGCAACTCTCTCTCCTTTTATTTTGGTATATCCAGCATTTTCCTCCCAGTCTCTTAAAATCTAGTGCTAAAATATATCTGTAGCTGGGATGGGAAGAGAAAAGATTTTCAGAACTGCACCACAAATCAATGCGTTTTCAATATACATGTTCTGGATGGATGAGATGCAGAGAAAGAGTATTTAGGATCAGGAGGATCACGTCTATCACTGGCATAAAGAGGTGAAATGCACGTGGGTTAATCTTGCCATGGCATAGAAAGCCTGTAAAGAAATGAAATTCCTATCAAAGAGCATTGCATTCTCCACTGAACTTTTGTCATTGAAAAATCAGCATTTAGTATTACACACAGCTTTTGGGAGAGCATCTGCAATGTCTTTCTGCACATAAGCAATACACCCTGCTAGTGAACATGGACTCACCGAGCTGGGAGAAGGGGCCAGCAGGGAGACAGCTACCCCTGAATTAGGGGCATGATGAATTGTGTATTCAGCTGCAAACTGGAAGTGCACAAACCTGAGCCTGAAAGGAAGGTCTTTGACCTATTTGCTATGAAACCAACAGACAATTGGCCCAGCCTGTGAGATAACCCCTGTTGAGGAGTGCCAGCTTGTCCTGGAGGCAGCCACAGGGGTAAATCACCCCCAAAGGAGTATCTGATCGCCTGGTGGGAGCAAATCAGATCAGTACCGGAAACAGAAAGGCTAAAGTGCTTCTCCTCTTCGGCTCCTCTTGTCCCAGAAGCACACTGAGGCAGGTAGAAATACTTCCTGACTCACCACAAATTCAGTAAAGAGGACTCCCAAGGGAAGCTTGAACTAGATTGGGTTTGGAGCTTGGCAGCAGAGCTGCTAAATAGAAACAACAGCATGCTTTAAATAAAAGCAGTGGTGTGTTAAAAATCCCTGTGCAAAGCCTGTTTACCTGTCTGATTTCTTCATGCTTCTTTCTCTCTCCCTTCCCCCCCACTTCACAAATGAAAAAAAAAAAAAAAAAAAAGTAGATTTGAAGGTAGAAGGCAAACCTGAGACTCTGCTGGACTCCAAAAGCTCAAAAAACATGCAAGAGTTCAACAAAGAGTTCTGCTTCTCCGGATTGCAATATGGTAACTTTCTAATAGGGCTTGGCCAAGCCACATGCTAGCACAGAAATGGGTCTTTAGTGATGGATTTGTACCTGAAAATGGGAACTAGGGGGCAAAGCAGGTTGGTATTAGAGTATTCATAAGACCCAAAGCAGATTTTAAGTGAGAATATAAAAGTAAACAGGTCCTTCTCATTACTGCCGTGCTTGAATTCGTCTCCCATAAGGCCAGTGAGAGACGCTCCAACAGATGACAGTAGGAACCCCACGTCTTATAAACTTGGAAGCATACTTTACTGCAGAAGCACTTTCTTGACACAAACGTAGTCAGGAGATGACAAGGAAAATTATGCCTTTTTAAAGCTGTACAGCAAAGTTGGTTAATAAAAACGTTTTCCTCAGGAAGACAGTAATCTAAATTTCTTTAAGAACGGTACACTGTATTTCCTTTGGACAAGCTCAGTTCTCCTTTCTATCCTTCTTAGTCAGCATGCCCAAATTGTCAGGGAGAGTGGCAGCATTTCGACAGGAAAGGCCCCTAAAGCTGCTTACTATTATCTATTGTCATGATGCGTAGCTACGTGACTTGTTTTTCCTACTTTCCCTCTCTCCTACAAAAAACATGTGGGAGGTAGGATGAAACTTGGACCAGGACCTGATACTTGGGAAAACTCCATTTTCCTAAGGAACTGATTCCTTTTAGTATTATTTCCATTACTGTCTTCAATAACATACATTGCCAGAGGACTCTCTCACACCCCCTGAGATGCAGAGAGACACCCCAAGCTCTGGAGGGGAAGGCACGTTACTTGGCAGGGAGATGGAGGACTCAAGGCTGCCGATGGGATGGCGGAGGGAGCCATCAGCAAACAGTGGCACCCAGCCCTGATCTGCAGAGCAGACACTGGTTCCAGAAATACAGGCACTATCTCCTGCACCACACTTATGCAGTGTCTGACATAACACTTAGCTTGGGCCTCTGGCTGCCACAATAATACAAATACTACAAAGCAAAAAAAATGCAACAGTGTGAAAGGGACACTCATGGACCAGAAGAACAGGCAGCAGCTCTTCTGCACATACAACATTTTAAAATCGCTTAAATTGTCCAATAGGTACTTGACATCAGACCTGTAAGACATGCAAGCATAAAGTATCTCTCCGGTCACAATAACAGGTAGGGAAAGCAAGAAAAGAAAGCCAGGAGTGTTTTGTCCAACTTATGATTTGGGATTTCTTGACTACCAGTCCCCGTGCTCCAATCACTAATCCTTGCATCCAATAGCTAAGGACTCTCCATGCATGTAACACTAATCTTATCTTGATGCTGGAAGAAAAACAGATCAATACAGTATTCATAAGCTGATGTATGACTAAAGTATCGATGCAATTTTTCTCATGTGTATCAATGCCTTGCTATTTCTATTTTGTTTGCTTTTCTGTGTATGCAAAATACATGCTGTGCTTCTAGCTGCTCTATACTCTGCTCTTTTCCATCCTGTAAGAACAAACAAAATGAAGAAAAGGCTTTAACAAAACTCCTGCTGCTCATCAGCATCATGGTTGTTTCAGCATTACAGAGTTCAGTCCTGCCAGACGCTGAGCCATACTGTGGTTTATGAAAATTTGGAACACTTTCACACATCTTGGAATTAATTAGTGCCTGCTAGGAACATTGCCCAAAATTATTTACCTTTCATTTCCACTATCTTATATTCCCAATGTCATTAAGTTTTCTTTTTTTTTTTTTTTTTTCCCCAAAATGCTGTAACTTCTGGGAATAGCTTCATCTTTTTGTCCTGTATTTATACAGCACCTAGTGCCATGAAATCACTTGTACAGAGTGAGACTATGAAGAACTAATACAACAGGCAGCTTTCCTGAATTTGACCAAAAGGAGTGAGCTAAAAATATGCAACCATTTCCCTATTAAAAAAAGTGCCATTCTCTTATGTCATTTAATTCCCAATGCTCTACAAATTAATTAAAAATAAATTTCCAAATTTATTTATTTTTTAAGACACAAAAATCTTGCAAATTTAATTTTCCCTGTTTGGAGATAAGGACTGCTATAAAGCCTACATCTCTGACATGGGATTAATTTGACCTGTAGAAAATTTGTGATTCTTCGTTATTTTATTTTTATTGGAAAATGCCAAAATCACTAAGATCAGTTAACTGAATTTCACCAAAAATCCATTTTCAGAAGAGGAAGTGTACACTCAATGTATGGCAGAACACTCATTTCTAACATCCAGCATGAAATTTCAGGCTGAAACCAGAACCAGAGGGTGAAAACGGACCAGCCTTCCTAAGAACAGCCAGCACCCCAGTGGTTTCCACACTTGACTGAGTCTGGGAGCACTAAGATCTGATTCAGGACACAAAACCAAAACTCTCATTTCCCAGGCTAATACCTGATGCGTTCTCTAAGATGCACATTCCCCTTCACCTTCTTTTACTGAAATAGCTCCATTTCTTTTCCACAAGGGGAAGAAAGCTGGGCACAGACCCCTGGTGTTTTAGTGAAGTGGGACTCCTGTGTCTGGGTCAGCCCCAGCAGCCTTTGGCCCCCCTGGAGCCCAGCACCGGCGCAGACAGAATTACCCTACATGTGCTTTGGCATCTTGAATGCAGCGTCAGTGCACAACTCATGCAGTGCAGAACTCAGAAATTCAGGCCCAGCTACAGTGGAAAGAAGCTGCTTGCAATAGCCCTGTTCTCAGGTGAGGCTAGACGTGGTTCACATGCAGATGAAACAGGACCACCAGGATCACCCTCTCATATTGCTTCTTTTAAAAAAACCCTACCCAAGTCAACCAAAATTAGCATTTAATTGGGAAAAATAACGGGTGTTAATTTTACTCAGAGTTGCAAGAATTTGAGAAGTGTGTAAGTTTTCAGCACTGGTAATACTGTCAAACAACTACATGTTAGTCCTTCAAAAACTACCAATCTCACACCATGCACAAAAAATAAATATGAGTAGGTATACATGTATTTTCAAGAAATATTGATTTTACATAATGAAATTTCTTTCATTGTCAGTTACCTATTCCTGTGAAATGTTTATTTCAATAAAGAGATCTTTCCCATACCTTCAGTGGAAGGAAAACAAATTTTTTCTCCGCTGCCTCCCAAGCTCTGCAGAGACAACTGTGCAGGGTCCCTGCAGGGATGACGGATCATGCAGGATGCTGGAGGCCCTTGTGGGTCAATCCAGTGCATCATCCCTGTTCCTAAAACAGAACACAAGTGCCTTGCTGGGTCACAGCCAGGGGACGCTGCATTGTGCAGGGCTGTGAACACCTTTCTGGAGGAACAGCGTACTGTGGTTACCCATCTGGTTAAACCTTGCAACTTTAGCAACAGTTCCTCTGTATGTCAGCAACATTAATAACCTGATGCTGAAGCTACTGGTTGCCTTCCCCTCCAGAGGGGTTTCAATCAAAAGGGAAGAATAGCACTAATATTAATCACTGGACAGACTGGCTCCCGGGCATAACCAAAATATCTTTATGCCGGACATGAATTCTCACTTTAATGCTGTGTGTGCAGACGTAGCTGCTGCCGTTCCTGTATGAAGTGTCATACATGTCCCACGGATACATCATACAATACACAACATATCATCTGCCAATAAACGTTTCTCCAAGTTTGCTTCCATTGCTCCTTCCTTGGATTTATTATAGACATCGTAATACATATTTTCTTTGCTTTCCTGACCATCTTTCCAGTGCTTATAAACACACTGTAAAATAACATGCAATCTTTCTCAGGTTTTTAGAAAACACAGCAATACAAATAATACAGAACTATAAAATCTAGGCAGGTGCTTTATCCATATGATATTGCAAGGCATGAGACACATCTGTCATTCAGATCTTGCCGTGTCACATACAAACATTTCATTAATGCATCTCGCATGGATTTTTTTTAACCTTTAATCCCCTGATTAGCTGACTGATTCAATGGGTAATTATTTGATTCCAGTCTCTCTGCCACAGCAACATGTTCTCCTTTGTCACTCTCCAAAAACATGAAGCTTCTATCAAAAGTTAAATTAGCTCAGGATATAGGAATAGAGAGAGTATTCTTGCTCTAATGGTAGGTTTAAGATGGAAGCCTTTCACAACACTCTTAGAGAAAAAGATTAGGAATGTTACCCTAAAAGGGAGAGTCTTGGCTTCCCGAAGCAACACATTTTCTACACTAGAAAGTCTCTACTGAAAACACTTCAATGTCATTACAATTTTATGTAGAGAAAAGATATTTTAAGATTTTATTTTTCCTCCAGAAGATTTTATGGATCCCTCTGAGCCTTGTTCAGTTCAGCTCGATCCAAATACACCTGAGAATCAAAAAACCCACTGCAGTAAAACGAACGTTGAGCTCTGATTCTGCAGGCACATTTGCATGTGCTTTCTTTTACCCTGGAACCGATACAGTGGATAGAGGGGTGGCAGCCCCCATTAAGTACTGCTCCCACCTCGTGTGATGCAAGTGGCAGCAAACTCCCTCTTCACTGCCCACTCTGCACCTGAGCTGCCATGAACAGGGAGAGGGGAAGGTTCTGCTCCCATCAGTGGAATTACTCACATCAGTAAGGTTATGGACACACAGAAAGATCAACCCATGGAATTCACTGCAAGAGAAGTGTGGCACATAGATAATTAAAAAAGTTGACCTGTCCTGTTGGTCCATCCATATCTCACCATGTCAGTAGACTTAAAGATCTATTGGAGGAGGAACAATGCGAGTGAGAAATATAGCTGAGGCCATTAAGCACAAAATTTCTAAAATAGTCTTGGCAGATCATCATGGCTTTATCTTATACACTCTGTCATGCCAAGTTTCTCAGGCTTTCACTTGAAGGATTAAGACTTTCTCCTGAGACGTGTCAGGCCAGGCTCCCATGAATTCCAATTGCAATGCTAGGGACTGCGTGGGTCTTGGGATAATTTATTATGAAGCTGGCTTCACAGGTCTTTGATAATTTATTACAGATCTCTCAACCCCGCTTAAAGAGCTGTCCTTGATCAGCCAATTGTCTAAGTTAAGGGAAAAAAAATTCAATCTTAGGCTGCATAAGTAAGCTGTAATAAGAACTAAACACTTCATGGACACAAAGAGATAAAGACAGCACAGAAACCTCACTCAGCTGTCTGCACCGTTTAAAATGTCTCCAGTGACCACAATACATCACTGCAAGTCCATCTAAGATATTTAGTTTTAATTCTCTGTTAGAGCATTACACAATAATGAAAGTGATGAAATAACATTAATGTGAAGGCTACATGTAGTTATTTAGCTCCTCATTTAAAATTAAGTACCATTAGGCTAGCAAATAGGCAGAAATTCAGGGCAGAGTTTGCCATTTCTCCTGCATCCTATGAAGTTTAAAAAAAGTTAATCAACACAAATTTTGAGCAGCTTTTAGACAGAACTGCTATTTACTGATCATTAAAAAAAAAAAAAAAAATCAAAGGGAAACACTGCAAACATAGCCTTGTAGTTCCAAGGACTATATTTGAGGATTTTGTCAAAAAAATCTGTGGTGCTCTGGTACTTAGAAGCTAAAATGGAACTGAAGTCCTTAACCTTCACCTTCTAAAAGGTAAAGGAAAAGTTACGTCAAGTAAACATAAAGAGCTTTTTATTTTTTTAATCCATTTTATTTGCAATGACTGATGAAACAAGATGAGCATTTCTGATATTTCATGATAATAATATAGGCATGAAAATGATACTGAGAAATATCTGTGTAGCCTACTCACCTTAAACTGAGATATCTTTTAATTTCTTTGGCTGAGAAAAATGCCATTACGGGGAAGGTCTCTTACTGAAAAAAACTACAACGTTTTATCTTACAAAATCACCTTGAATTCCCTATTGCACGTAGAAGTGGACACTAAAACTACAGGCACTATTCAGATGTGGATCCAGTCTGAAACATCTGAAATTCATTTCACATCATTTATTCTTCTTTCAACAGATTTTGCAGGTGCTACAAGCATCCAAACCACTGAAGCGCAATTGCTGAAGAACTTTCATAAAAGTTACTCCAACCGCTGCGTAGAAAGAAAGATGAGAGAAAGCCTTTGTGTGCACACTCTCTGTTGCCATCATACTGCAGTAAGATGTTTGGTATTCGCACGCTGTTTACATTCCTTATCATGGCATTTCATGGAACCATCCCAAAGGGGTAGGACTTTCAGACGACTTTAGGACAAGAGAAGGGGTACAACAGAAAGGAGGGGTGAAGACAGCATTTGTATGAAGGAACGCCACGTTGCATTGCTGCCTTCTTGGTGGGGTGATCTTTCCTGATAGAGTTCAAAGGCCTGGCCACAGCTATTTCTTCGAAGATGCAGGAGCTGTGTCCTATTCTTTTCCCAAGCTGCACAGGTTACCACTTATGTTGTGCAATTCTGTCTCCTTCCTGACATCCCATCTGTCAGTAGGGTTCTTTAACCCCTGGAATGAGCTTCTAGTGTTCACACTGAGACTTCAGACGTATGAAGTCTACCGGGAATTGTCATGATGGGCAATTAGCTTTCGACTTCAGCATAGGGTAATATCTTCCAAGCATTTCACATTTCCAGTTCAGATGTGTATACCATCCATGAACTGGTGTTTCATGACGAGGGTGTGGAGAAGGTGGATAAGCACCATCACCATGTCCCACAGCTTCAGACTGCGAGAACACAATTACTGCGAGAACGCAAGTATTTCTGCTCCTTTCCTACTGGGGGAATGTCTTTCTACTAATAATCTTGGAAAAACTCATATTCCACTCAGAAGAAACCTGTCTGCTTCTGTAATGTTGCCAGAAGTGCAAGTAAGCAGCATAAGTCTTTTCTGGCTCTCTCCCCGCTGTGACTAGGTTACTGTGTACATTAAAGTTTTTTCTCCCTCCCTGCCTACATCTTCGCAAGGCTTGTGAATTAAAGGAAGGAGCCGTGGAGGTGTGATAACTTGCCTCAGAGTCCCTAGGCTGCACACAGCACAGCAAATCTTGCCATTGCAGCTGCCACAGGCAACAACAATCCACCAGCAATATCTACACCGAACTTGGGTGGAAAGCTTTTATTATACAACTGTAACATCGGAAAAAAGTAAACAAAAAAAACCCACAAACACAGCTCCTCCTTGCTCTCCCCCCAAAACTGAGGTGTGCCTTTTGCTGCTGATCACCCTGGGGGGCTCGGGCTGCCCGGGAGCACCGTGCGGCGTGTCGGCACGTGCAGGAGCCCAGCCTGCCGGCGCCATCACCAGCGATGCCCCTGCCCGGCAGCCAGCAGATAAACAAAGAAGCAACACCCACTATCAAAGTGTCAAATATCTCTAACCTCTAACACAACATAAAGATTACAGCAAACAAAATAGACATCTAAGAGGCAAAGAGCTGTAGGAGCAGAGGAAAGAAGTGATGGTGAGCACGGAGCAGGTGAGAATGCCTTCCCTGACACTGCAAATGGTGCAGAAATGCAGGGCTGACATGTTGTGACTACCAGTTACCAGTCAGACATGCTTTTTACAAACCCAGGCTCCTTCCTCTTATGGTACTTTAGAAAACATTATCAGGTTTGCAATCAGCCTAAAAGCGAAGCGTGAGTCGTAGGTCAGATCGGAGAACTCGGCAGCATTAAGAACAAGTCTCCTCTGCAAACACTCTGGAGCAATTTGCTCAGATATTTCGGGCACTCATTAGGCATTTGTTTCCAGCATGCATGGCAATTATTCCAGCTAGCTGAAGATTTCATAATGTAAAATCTCTTGGATTTTGACACACCAACAAAAGGCCAACAGCTAAACTACAGATGCAAAGCTGGAGCTCAATAAAAATGATTCCTGAAATGCAGACTATTTTCAAGTGATATTAGCAGAGAACCTCCTAATTGCTGTCTTTATTGGTACTTTTACCCTCTGAACCACAGCCACTACATGACAACAGGCTATACCCTGCACGTGCCAGATATGTTGTGCACCAGAAGGTATGGGCCTAATTCTGCTTTCCTGATCTATTCCCTGTGTCAAAGTCAGTAATACTCTGTATTCCCACGTTTGGGTTTGCCTGCTGGCAAAAGCTGCCTACAGCTGATCCGGATGACCATGTCCCTGTGCTCACCAGCCTCCCTCCTCTCCCTGCCCAGGGAAACCTCCCAGTACTTTGCAGCAACTTTTGTAAGCATTCCCATGCACGCACAGGGAGAGAGACCCAACACCCTGAACCAAGAGAGAATTTGCACGGCAGGTGGGCTGCTGCACACTCACAGGTTTCTGACAATGAAGAGGTTAAAGTTCTGCAAGTGTTTTCTAGAGTGAGGACTATTGTCAGCAAAAATAAAAAAAATTATGTTAGAAGCAGATGGAGCGAATAATTTCCCAACCTTTGCTACATAAACACAGAGTCTAAAGGCTTCGGGCGACTTTTACCCTGGACTCTGTTTTTGTCAGATCAATGACAAGTCACGTTAACAGCGGTGTTTAATTCTATCAATATGTGACCAATTGTGTTAGATTGTTTGGCCATTGATTTCACTTAGTGCTACAGTTGAGCTCTGAAAGGAACTGCTTTCCCCTGCATTACCACACACGGTGACAAATGCCCAGCACTGACTTTCCGTCCGGCATGCACAGAAGCTCTACTGTAAAAAAAAAAAAAAGCCAGACTGCTTATATGCCGGGGGAATACAGCATGATAGTCACATTTGTGTTATTCTTTATTTCTTTTCTGAATAGCCAGGCCAACGCATGCAATTCTATTTAGGTTTGAAGGAGGATGTACACAGAAACAGCTGAGTAGACAGTAAGACAGACAACTTTGGCCACATGAAAATGATGAGGCAGACCTGGGAAGCTGCACAGCAGAGGAAAACAAAGCTGAAAAGGCTAATTCCTTTCATATTTACTGTGAACGGGCAACATCCTGATGCACCTGCCTCAGTTTCTAGCACCATTTGCTAAGGCAAACTCGGCTTGTGCATGAGAGTTTTGACAGCAATGACTTCATGGTGACGGTCTTTATCGTATTTGCAATGGAAACCCTCTGCACCAAATTCCTAACAGGAATTTATATGGGGCTCATACCTCTGCCATAATACATACAGCTCAGCCTGAGAAGAAATTCAGGGTTTGGTTACCCTTTACAATGAAGAAGTTTTTTGTAAAATACTTATTAAACTGAGTTTATTTGCAAAACAATAGCAAGATCACTGAAAATCATGTAAATACCATGTTTTTAAGGTTATTCTTCCTCTTGTAATTCTCTGAAGCTACAGAGATTTCGAATGATACGAAATAACCCCCAAATCCTTAGGTTCTCACTAGCAACAGGGTAAATCACTACACATAAAATAAGGCAAATTTTAACTTAAACTACCTCTGATAAACCCCTATTATTTAAAGCAGATGACATAATAGAAAAATAATATTCTGCATGATTAGGGTTTATGCCTCTTAGAGAAATACTGCACCTTTCAAGAAAAATTATGCTGCCTCCAGGTACCAGGTTTATAAGTTCACAGCAACCTACCCAAATCTGTTCCCACAGTCAGCATACCTGCAAGAGGGAGCTGTGCTACAGAAAGCGTTGCTCTTCATAGGACCATAGTGACAATATCTAATTATAAATAATACCATCTGCATCTTCTTCCTGAGTCACCTTAGTGAATAATAAAACTGCCTCGATTTCTTAAACCCTAATGCATACTTTTTTATTTAGCTGTCTTCTGATAGTTTTTCTTTTCCACGTAGAGATGAAATAGCTTAAACAGCTCCTGTAGCTCCCCTGTGCCCATTCACCACCTCCAGAGGTATTCCTGGGGCACGAGTGATGGGACACGCCAAGGCCCTGTAGGCAGCTCAGCCAGGCAGTGTCTGGGGCTGGGGACTGTTTCCCCCCGGCCTGGTGTGCAGCAGTGACGTAACTCCACTGCTAACGCTGTCTTGGTGTCCTGCATCCCACCAGCTTGGGGCATGCTGGCAAGTGCGAGTCCATAATACACAAAGCCATTAATTCTTCTCACCATTTACAGCTTTGCAGTTGTATGGCACAACAGGGCTGCTACTGAGACTGTCAAACCAGATGTTCCCAAAACCAAGAGTTAGGCTGGAAGTCTTGAGGAGGTAACAAATCACACAATTCTTTTCTTTTTCAGATCATTTAGACACTGTTTTCTGGCATTTGTCCCCAGAAATATAAATATATTTTAGTATTCCTCATGAGATTTTTCTGTGAGTCTAAGGAATGTTGCTACATAGCAAAAGCCAAACCAAAGCAAAACCCATATAAGATTTGCAATAATATGACTCTTATTTAACTCTAATTCTTGCTTCTTGCTCTACCCAAAACTATGCTTCAGAAGATTTCAATGGCATTTACTGGCCACCTTGAGAAAGAAGTATTTGCCTGGATAACAGTAACAATGGGCCAGGAAAACAAACATGACCGAAATTCTCCGGACCCTCATCCACACCCAGGTACCAAAAAGTACCTGACTTTTTGAGTCAGGAAGACATTATAGAAATCAACTAAAATGATGAAATAGAATGAATTTTACCTGTCTTCCTAAAGGAAGGAGGATTGTTCATTCTCTCTTGCTGAATTATCAAGCAAGGATCTGCCAAAGAGCCCATGCTAAATGAAGCTAAGTATAAGGCTTCGCAGCAGGGAAAGCTTCAGCTGGGACCTGTTATTTGAACAGTCTTGGTTTTTGGCAAATAAGTTATTATGGTTTACTTTTTACAGGATCCTTACATGTGCATTATAAAATTGTTGTTGATTCATTTGTGATAAGCGTATTCTTTAGATTATTTAGCTATAAATTATTTACGAAAAAGAGGAAAAAAAAAAGATGAAAACAAAAGTGTACCACTAGCTGATTTAAAATCGAACAACAAAACAAAAATATGTTTTCTAACACATGCCCCTGCCCGCCCCACCCCCCGCTGAAAGCTAGAAATAACTATTTGGTGCAATCCTGCTCCAAATAAGATACATGCCAAACATTCTAAAAGCTGAAGTTGAAGAAAGAGTGGATTTATACACCACAGAAGTCTCATAGGGAGGTTTTCCACTTATCTCAGAAGTCCAGGATCAACCCCAAAGCAAAGGCATGCATTTGAAACACAGTGCAGCCGCCTTAATTGAAAAAAATATACAAATATATACATTCCCAACAGGACTCAACTCTGCTCTCTCACTGACCTGCATGTCATTATTAAAGGTGGAGAAAACAGCTCTCAAACCTGACCTGCATCCAGCACCACTGAGTTGGCAGGGAAAACTTCCATTGATTTCAACCCTGTCTAACAAATTTCTGATCTAACAGTGTTTGTTTCTAAATCTAAAAGGGAGGGAAAGTGCACTTATTCACGTCCGCTGCACCACTGTCGTGAGACAGATAGAGCAGAGAGTTTAATTTGAGTGTTTTTTTCCATCCTCTCCCTCCTCCTGAGCCACGCTCTGTTTAAGGAGGCTGGAGGACAGCACCCATGGTCCACTCTTAATTAAGATGGTCAGGAGGTGTGCGTGTATTAAAACAGCACAGTCAGTGGGCTGTTGTGTGCAGCTTCCTAAAGCCTTTAGCCCTTGTGCGCCTTTACAGCACTCCGCTTATCAATTTACTTGCAAATGGCTCTCTGAAGTATTAACCCAGGTTAATTATTCGTCAAATATGATTATGCAGTGGTAATGTAAAAAATCGGAAATGCGGGATGGAATTTTTCACTCCAGCGGTTTGGCAATTGTGGCAGCTGGTGGAGAAGCTGGAGCAATTACCAGCCCATTCCAGCTGGTGGATCAGCACTCTGGTTCGGGGCGGGTGGGGGGAAGAAAAAGCAATAAAGAACCAGAGGAGCGGGAATATGAGCCGTGCCAATCGACGTGGGGAAAATTTCACAGCTGCTGGTGGTGATAAATGAGAGACGGTGGCCCTACTTCTAATCAATACATGTAAATGCTACTCATTACAGCTTTTATACACACTTCTCAATTAGCCTTTCCTCCCACTGGTAACAAGGAATGTCATGCTTTCTGGACTGTGAAAGTGGTTCGGCAGTAAGTTCACCTGCATCGGTGAGACGCGGGAACAACGCTCGCAGCTCAGCCTGGCAGCAGGTGGTAGCAGTGGAAGTCTAAATTCCTCCTGTAATGTGAACTAAATGAAATCCCAAGTGTTGTCATTTAATTAAATGTTTTTTTAAATACCATTTCCTCTTTCTTGCAGCTAGAATAACCTGGTCCCAGACATACTCCTTTGCCTACCCCCAAGTCCTTCAAATGCGGGGAGGGGGGTGGGGACCAGCTAAAATAAACATTTAGATTTATAATACCAGAAAGTTCACCCTGTGAAAAACAGATACATAAAGAGAGTAAACATTAGTCTTGTGCCCTAATAAAGAAGTTATTTTTTCAGAGTTAAACGTTTCCCCATTTCATTTCCTCCTTGCCAAAAAAGGTTGTTTGCCCCATTTCTCCCCCTCTCCCCCCTCCCCTCGTGCTATTTGAAAGGTGAAAGCAAGTGGGATGACCCCACACAACAGCACCTCCTTTCTTTGCAGAGGGAAAAAATCATCACCACCCACTTATTTTCTGGGAGTTCAGCCCAGCAGAGGCACAGGCACTGCACAGGCTCACCACAGCCATCCTCTCGCAGTTCCTGGTGCCAGCCCACGTAGCTCCCCAAAGCCCACCTTGCTGTCTCTTGACACAGGCCAGCAGAGACCTGAATTCTAAAAGGAAATATATCACTATGTCCTGTCTTTCATCACAAGACTTACACTTTTTGAAGAGTCACAAAGTCTGCTTACTTCCTTATTAATCCTAGAAGCTATAGCCCCAATAATGAAAAAGGAATCAACACATCTGCTACTTTTTCACAGGGTCCTCTGTCTAGTGACCACATGTAGCCTTGATAAGTCACCTTGCTTCACTGAGACTTACAGTATTTAATGCTTTTCTAAAGGTCCTGTTGTGGGAGTCAAGTGAATACAGACAAGTTTTCCCTCTTCCCCCCCCCCCCAAGACATTTCAGTTTTTCATGGTATTAGAGAATAGAAACGTGAATACAAGGACCATGGAGCCTCAAAACTCGAGAAGCAAGAAACTAGTTTAAAAAACTCAAAAACCTGTGGTTTTTATATTCATGGTTTTGGAAGCTGATATTCCCAAAGTGATTCAGCTGTTAACACATGCTGCTCATGGGAACCAGAACAGAGTACTTATTTTAGGAACATTTTCTTACAGGTACACAGTCACTATATATTTCTGAAAATGCGGCCACACATGTTCTTCAACTTAAAGAGTAAAATACCCCAATTTCACCACCTAAGGCCTGATTCATCTATCATCATCAACTGGATTCTTCATGCACATCCAAGAGCAGCATCTGACCCTGCAATTTAACTCACACATGTAACCTTTCCACTTGAAAAACTACCATTGCACTTTGGGGGAACAATGTACAAAAAAGGCCACAGGACAGGATCTTAAATAGGTCCTTAGTAGTTAGCTAATTTATCTACCTCATAGAGAAGCCAGAGGTGAAAATAAAATTTTCTAAGCACTATTAAGTACTATTAATCCATAATTTTAATTAATATTGAGACATCTGCTTTGTACGCTTCTGTGTGTCACAGACAACGTAACACACTGTTCAGAGCTTCAGTACTCAGGCTGCTTACACATTCAGCCAGAGATGTAAGACACGTGGCTGAGTGCTTCCTTGCCTTACTCTCGAGCACAACATATTGTAGAAACACCATGCATCTGTGTAAAACTGAATTTTTCCAACCAAACAAAGTATGACTGGAGGTATATCACCAGGCACAGTGCTGGCCTCCTACTAATAGAGGTGTGCCTGGTCGAACCAACGTGTGACGGCTTGGGAATAGATGTGATACTAACTGTATTTAAAAAGTCTGCCTGCGTACAAATGTAATTCTTGCTTCTTCAATTGTAACTCACAACTGGCTCATTTAAATTTAAAGTCTTCTCTTTTGCTGATGGGTGAATATGGCTGAATAATCTCCACATAAGGGGTTAATTTGGCCTTTTGCATTAGTTTACCTACCGATACTTTTCAGAGCTGGGCTAGAAGTGGGACATGCACAATCCCACACTCAGACAAGCCCCGAGGCACCCTGTGATTAGGAGTCAGCAGCTCCCTGGCAAGAGGTTAGAGCCTGCAGAAAGGCCACTTTCTCAAAGCAGGGAGTCCCGTCAAGCCATCGGTGTCTTGTTATCTAGAGAAGATCAGCTGCCTCAGCTAATGCTGAGCCACCTTCCTACTTCTCTTGTTGCTCTTCTCTGAGAGATCTCTATGCTCAGTGCAAGCATTTTTATAAGGCAAAAATATTCATTCTTGTGGCAAAACTTAATCTAAGCCTGTGTGCTTGCACTAGCATCTTACCACCTTTTACTAAGATACAGCCCACCAAAGTGTTTGGATTAATGAGGATCCACTGTACCTTCTGTTCATTGGATGCATCAATATTTACTTACTACTTTTCTATCTTAACACAATGTATTTCTGATATTAATGCAATGAGACACACATTTGATGCAATATTTTTTTTAAAACTCACTGATACTCCAGTGCTTATATATTTCTGTGTGCATCATGTGATAATTTTACATAATCCTATTTGTTTCCCTAAATGTATTATCATGAACCTATATCTAATTTTGTTTCATAAACTGCACTGTGCTTCCATTATTTATTAAATGTGCACGTGTGTATTCTTTTTAGATGTTAACATGTTTCATACTGATAGAAAAAATGAGGAACAAGAGGTGTCAAAGGAACACTGCAGACAGAAACAGGTATGAGCCGTAGCAAGGTGTTTTACATGGTTTTAAATGCAGTTTTACTCGTAAAAATACATTGCTGATATTGACAACATAGCTGCTCTTTTTATTGGACACTTAAAACATATATTTGCCATCCTGAATAGGTGACCCCCACACACTTCAGCACTTCCTCAGTGCTCCCATTCTGTACTGCCCTAAAACCATGACATTCTGGGTTTGTTTCTGCCTGCTACAAGTCCTGTAAGATATTAGAGAGCATCACTACTTATCGTCACTACAAGTCACCTAGCACTATACTGCTAAGCTGTCAATGACATTGTTTCAACTCATCTACTTTACAGGCCCAGGATTTGCACTTTTCTTATCTTCTGCATTAAAAAGAGAAAAGAAGAAAAAAAGTTCCTCCAAATGGAAGCTTCCACCTTAAAATGATTGTGCCACATCTTACAGCTTTGCATTAACTCATGCACTTAGACTGCAAGCTCCAAATGTAACTACATCACGGTTCTCCTCATTATGTTAGCCATATCTGATGCTTTACGCACCAATTTAAACTTCTCATGGCAATTAGACTCACAAACAGCCAGAAGCAAAACTAGGGAAAGAACTTAAGTGACAACTACTTGCAACTTGGCTGCCTTTACTAAGCAAGGCACACTCCGCGCTTCATCTCTCAGGTTTTGCAGTTCTCTGAATCAGGACTTTATACTTAAGATGACCTGTTCTTCCCTAGACTTTCCAAACTTCTCATTCTGCAACGGTAAATGCCACCTTCAGCAAACACTCACAGAATATTTGATACTCTCGTTCTGAGACCGCCTCTTCTTTATAACCACTGAAGATGTGGAATACCTTCAGTTTTTACTGAGCTGAAGACGGGCTGATAAAAACCTGTACCGTTATAAATTACTCAGCAATGTCCTCTGACTCTACTGTGACTATATACTTTTGTTCCAGACTTTGAACCTACTCTGATATGCTCAGATCCAAGATGCTGATATGGAAGCACCACAGATACGTTCCCACAAACTCATCACAGGGCAAACATCAATATTGCTTCTGATTTGGGACACTCTTCCAGGGTTCATCAATTATGTTAGAATTACTAGACCACAGCTGGACAGTTCTGGCACCTCTCAAAGGGTTGAAGGATGAGGAAAACCAGGATGCTCTGGACCTATTCTGCTATTCTCCTATTCAACACAAATGGCCCTTCTGGAAATGGAAAATCCAGGCTTTTCTTTCCTTATTTTCAGTGGATTTGTTTTTTTAACAAAAATTATTTTAAAAAATAAACAAAAGAAAGTTGCTTTCAGGAGTGCTAACCCAGCCAATACAATTTTCCCTATATACACATATGCTGGCAAAATAAACACTCTTGTATAAATTAAAGCAAGACTTTTCCACTGATTTTGAAGATACCAGAGCTGGCTACAATTTCCTAGTGCTTACAAAAATACACAAACACAAAACCAACTTAACACAACAAAAGTTATTCTAGTTTTGTTGCCCATGCCTGACAGACAGAACTATGTCCTGTTATTCCACGCGCCTTAGAGAATTTGAGAACTTTCCCTTAATTTTCCAATTATTTTCTTGAATTCTCTCCTTTTTTATCCTCCCCTGTCAACTATCCTGACGTTTCCTAAATATCCTGGAAAGCTTTCTTTGTTATGTTCTCCCTGCTCTTCAATACATTATTGCTGGTCTTTCACCAAGCAAATAAATCCCTGAGTTTTCTCAAGTTATTCTGAAGTATGGACATGAATCGTTCTGCCCCAAGATAAGTTTAAATATACCGTCTGTTTTCCCCAGGTATCTAAGACACTGCATTTATTACGCCTACAACTACGTTAGTTTATAACTTATCCAAAGGGTGAATTCTAGCTTACATGAACAGAGATCACGGGAATATAGCATACGTGAAGACACGGTGCACGCTGGCTTTTGCGAAAGCTGTTAATGAGCTGTACTGAAATGGTAGCTGTCACTTTGCATCGGATCAGAGCAATCTGTACAATGTAAGGAAATTAAAAGCTCCCAGTGGCAATGGATCCTGTTTCAGTCATTAGCTGCTAGGGAGTGACAGAGACCATTCAGAGGACCAGCCCCCTGTGAGGTTCTTTGGTCCTCGGGGGATTCACTGCTAATGCTGTTTTATGCCCCACTTCTTTGTGATGCAGAGTGAGCACAAATGAATTGCTATTTAATTTATTTATTTAGGTGCAGCTAACGTTGCAGGGGAAACAAAAAAACATTGGGGGGTGGAAAACCCCACAAAACAAGGATGCATTAATCTAACAATCAAGACGGCCACATAAGCCATTTGAATGCCTATAAAATATATACGTGGATGCATGTGCAGTAGATACATTATAATACAATGAATACCAAATATATACTTCCCAGTCCTTTGCTATTTTCCTTTGAAGTAGGTCCACTGAGACTGAATTAGAAAAGCAAAATCTCCATTAAGTCTTATTTCAGTAGAAGACATATGGGAGAAATATCTATCTGTCTGTATTTTAAGAGAGTCTGAGAATATTTGCTTCAATCTTTGTGTTTCAAAAGAGAACGAATCAGGCAGAAGGACAGAAGGTTACAGATTAGTCCTGGTCATTGCTCAAAGAGTGTGGGTTATAAATAATAAAGGAGAAAAGGGTGAAGGACACTAAAATATAACTTGGGGCCCACAATGGAATAATCAAAGCAATGAATCTAATTTCAGCTAAAAAATTTCCAAGCAACTTTGGATTGCATGTCTCTGTGCTGCTCTTTTCTGAAATATAGGAACTGATACACTAACACACATTTTTAACAATTCCATAAGGAGTACAAACTAAAATGCCTTGCTTTTTAATGCACTGTAGATGACAGGAATATTCGTGCATGTGCATGCGTATGTATGTATACATGTATGCATATATGTATTTATAGTCCATCTACATTCTTTTCAAAGTTCCATGCTAAGCAGAAAACAGTAAATTGTCTTGCTATCTAACGTACAATAGATGAAAGTCAGTCTATACATACCTGGGGGTGTATATGTATATAAGCACACACCTACACATACATGCACAATTTTTTCGTCATCCTTAGAGAACTGTTTTTAAAGTGCAGTAGGTGGGGCTAATCCTGCAAACCTGCTGTATGACAGTTACAGATCTGACACACTTGCAAGACGAGGCGTAGTAGGCGAAATGCTGCAAGGTGCTGAGAGGCAAATATCTTCAATACACTCCCCTTCTCCCTTGTGGTAAGAGGGCTCTGCGCTGCTAAAGAAGCGGTCGCCCTCTGGCAGGATCAGCTTCGAAAGGGCCTTTTGCAAGATTGGTTTTTAGCCAGATAACTCAGTGTCAAAATGAGGCAAGGAAGAAGTGAATCTCTCCGTGAGCACCTTTAAAATTATGAAAGGTTCTGAAAGATAATTTTCTCCAGCCTCTTGGTTCAGAAGCTTCTAGGCCTGACCTCTGTATCTATTGCTGTAATGGAAAATCCCACTATTCCAGCAGGATCAGGATCAGGCCATCTGTTTACCCAAAGTATAAGCTTTCCTAAAGACAACCACGGACTACAGGAGATGAAATTTACAGACAACCCTGGGGCTACGGCTATTTTCCTCCTTCATACATCTCATGAAAATATGCTTAGTGCTCAAGCAAAGTGAAGAGCCACATCCTCACTCAGACCACTAGGTCAAAAGAAAAATGAGATTGTAATCAAGGAAGTAAAAACAGAGAAGTACTAACATTAAGTTTATCTGGACCTTAGGGGTGCCATCTCATAACCTGGAAGTGATCAACGGTGGGATTTTAATGTCCTAACACAGAAAAGCAAACTGAGGCAGTGGAGATGGGATCACACAGAGCAGCCCTGGCTCTGAAAAGGGCCCGCAGTGGGGCTGGGACTTCTTGGATCCACATACAGATCAAAAGAGAAGGCAGCAGGGACTCTCTGGGCTACCCAGTCACTACCATGTGGGTAAGATGCATTTTTCTAGGGGATTTTGAAATTAATTATTCCCCAGAGTATGAACTGTAGGAAGAAGTAATTTTTTTTTCAGTTGTTATTGGCCGGCCTTTTCTGTACCCATTTTCTGTTTTCGTCTCCCTCAACCTATCCCTCATCAAACCTGCTCTCTAGATACAGCGCTTCATGCCAGTGCCACCGTAGTGTCATGGATGAGCAGCAGCAGTCATCCCACTAAGTTTCTGTACACCTGAGATGAATCTCACTGGTGGATGCAAGCTAGACTCCTCCAGTAGTTTAGCTGCCAGTGACTAACAAGGCTGAGTGCAAAAAAGCTGATTTCTCAATAATGACAGAGGAGCTAAATTTGGGCAGATTCTAAAGGAGGCATTGAGAGGACATCACCCTGCCAGATTTTGTTCCAGTATAGGCGAGACGAGCGATAAATAAATTAACAATACTGGGCAATACCTATTTCCCTGCTGTTAATTCAGGAAATGGTTGAATCATCATTGTTGCAGGCAAAAGTTACCCTCAGGCAATCATATGACACGGAAAATTTTAGTTTGAAGTTTAAAAACTTAAGACTGGAGCTTAATAAAGTCATAAATTTCTGAAAACAAGCTCTTTCCGTGAAAACATGGAGAATACTGGGCAAGCCTTGCTATATGATTTTTTTCCAGTTCTTATAACATAAAAAGAGTTTCGGAACCATTCTTAGCTAAATTTGCTACTCAGATCAAACACACGTGTACTTCTACATCCATTACTATTACAAGAGCGAGTCTTGTACCCTTGCTGCAAGTTCTAATTGGATGCCATAGTAGTTAACAGAGGCTAATCTCATACACGCACACACACACAATTTAAAACAAAGTCTGAAAGAGAAAATTGCCAGAGTTCTGTCTTTGACAAATGTGAAATTGTACAAATGTCAGTATGTGTAACTGTAAATAAAATAGAGAAGAAAAAAGCTCAAAATAAAGGTCAGTGAAAGCTGAAATTCTCCCTCCTAGACATAATACAGTATATAAAGTTATTACCAGGCCTTCCAGGCCTTGCGCAACTTTGCCCCTTTCTACATCTCATCTCTAGTGGCTCATGACCTCTGCTTTGCCAGTTCAGCTTACCTTTCCACTATCTAAGGTGTTTATATAGCCCCCATTAGTGTAGTACTGGAAAAAAATCTCACAATCTTTTAATGTTTTTATCACTGTGAGACAGGGACAAGCTATTATCCCTACTTTATACAGAGGGAACCTAGCTAAAGCAAGGATAAGGCATATTTTTTAAGTGCTTAGACTCTAGCATTAAGCTAAACTGCTTGGAAACTCTTAGGAGAAAGTCCATATAGACACATGAAACTGCCTTAATTTATGTCCCTTCACTTCCTCCTTTTATTTGATCCTCCTCAACTATTTTGAGAGTCTCCCGTTCCATGGCCATTTTCAAAAGTGACTACCACAGACAGTGCCTAAAACTCAGTGGGGGGAAAAAAAAAAATAAATAAAAATCAATGGAAGTTAACCTTGAAAATCAGATGGACCAGATTTTTAAAGGTGGTTATATACCTAGTCCTCCCACTTGAATAATCTGCACTAAATCACTCCCAAAAAAACAGCTGAGGTCTTGCCATGCCTACAGGGGCAATTTGGGCTGTGCCCACTGGTGTCATAAGAAGCGTGAAAAGTGTGAAAGCAGTGACTCAAACTCTGGATTCTTGAATCCTTCAGGAAGACCTTATTTGAGGCACCATCTTTTCTCTGTTATCTGTCACAAATTAAGGCTGTTCACCGAAGCAACTGCTAAATCTGGGAGCTCATTCATTCATTCTTCTGCCAAAGCCCCTCATTTCTGGCTAGCCAACTGCTACTGACTGTCTCTGAAACTTTGAGTTCAAGTGAAATAATGTCATTTTACACATTAAAAATTAGAGGATGCATGCTAATTACTAGCTTATACCTTGTGTATATAAAGAGCTTCCAGTTTTACCTTAGGTAACACAGTTTCCTCCTTAGCTGAGCCTGCTCAGTCCAAGCTCTGCAGCAGGAGTCTGAACGCTGCTGTACCAGAAATCTTCAGGCAGTTCAGCTCAATTTTAAAAATAGCTGAATTAATTACGAACATAAACGATAAATCTCCCCCCCCCCCCCCGCCTCCTCTTTAATTAATTTTAAACTTCCTCTAAACTTTTAGCAGTGTACTACAGATTTCTTTTTTCCCCCCAGACATGGATCAGTGCCACAAGTTTTGACAGAGCAACGCTGAGGTTTCAACTACAGGACACAGAACAAGGGGAACACATTTGGTGAACAAGAAGGTGCCTTCAGAGTGTGACAAAAAAAACCATAAAATACACTTGCTGCTTCTGTTGAAGTAATTAGTAATAGCAAAAAAAAAAAAAAAAAAAAAAGGAAAAGGTCATTTCCAGTTTCCAGTTTTGTCATCAAAATTCAAAGATTCATCTCTAAGTGAACCAATTCCACGCCCCCTGCCTGAGGCTAAGCAGATTCACAGAACTCAAGTAGATGTCAGTGCATTGCTTTACACTCTGTTCAGATTAGAGGTTTGCTTTATGGCTAGAGAGGTTAAGATCTTTCACTTTTCAGTATTTCATAGAAACTCGGGCCTGGTATCCACTATGAGAAAAAACACCAATAGAAGGGCAAATCCTCCTAAAGACATGGCAGTTTAGTAGTAAGTGTTAACAGGCAACAAAAACCCCTAAGCTCTTCCTCAGTGCTTACCACAGTATTTTCAAACGTAGGAGCACAGAATTTTACCATGTAGCATTTCCATTAGTTTCTTAACATAGGGAAGAAAAGATACTTTTCTTCCTAATGACAGAGCAAGAAAATGTGATAAGCAAAGGTTACCCCTCCCTATTCACACTGCCATCTAAAATCCCCTTCCACTTTTAACTAAATATGATGTTATTCAGTCCCTGTCCTGAACTACTTTCTAAAATTGTGAGCTACTGAGCACAGCAACTGTTGCAGATGCAAATAGGCAAGACAAGTGTGCAGCTTACATGAAAATTTATAATAATTGGACTTTGTGGTAAAAAAATTCAATGTCTGTAAAATATAACTAACAGATTTTCCTAAGAAATGCTAAATTAAGATCTCACTTTATGCTTGCATAGCTTGCAAATTTCAAAGTAAACCATTCTGTACACAAATAATGAATTAAGGAAAATGGGGATTAAATGAAGAGACCACAACAAAAGAAATATAAAAATGGTTGCCTTTAAGATGAACACTCCTACAACACTGGCTCAAAACAATAATCCAAGTGCCTTGCTGTTAGCCTGTTAGGGATATCTACTTCCCCAAAAAGGGTTTAAATTAAATACTTCCATTAATCTACTCTCTACAGAAGTCCACATCACCCTCAACTTGTGGGGATGATATGGCTGAAACACAGCTTATTTGGAAATGTAGCCTGCTACTCAGTTTATTTTTTTAAAAAAGAAACATGAAATACTAGTACAGTATGTTGTGTGTAAAGAGGCTTTATTAGAATAATCTCTCCCTAAAGACGCTTTAAGACTAACCCATCCACTGACCCATGAAGGGTAAATGCTAAATTCTTACAGTCAAATATTCATTGTAACTCTTTGAAAAAGATGGATGAGCTGTGGCTCCTCTTTAAATTACTGCAAGATGGATAAGTAGGTACTATCATCTGGAAGGTGATCACCATCACTAGAAGCATCACCTCCCAGCTGTTAAAGATGACTGAATTCTGACAAAGGAGGTTTGTTTACATAGCCATAAAACTGCTGTAGTATCTCTCTCTCTCTCACTGTATGTATTTATAACACCGCTCTCATGAGAAGGTAAATTTCAGATGTTGCAAAGGCAGCTAGAGAGTAGACTTTTATTAAACCATCTGTTTTTTTATAAAGCAACATAAGGTAATAATTAATTTACAAACTGCCAAACCTTTAATCTTAATCTTAAATCAAGAAAGAATTTATTAAAACAGTAACCGTGCATACTTTGCGGCATGAGGCCTTTTTGAAGACCTGCTGAAGCCTAAACACAGTGAGTTTCCTGAAGCTGTGCTGCAGAACTGTTGTCAGGGCTTGGCCCCAGCAGCATGTAGCTCAATACCTGTAGGTATCACAGAAGACTGGTGGGGATTCTGGTCTCAGGATCCAGCCCAGGGACCTGAATTCCATAAACTGAGAGTCCTCAAAATGCTGGGAGCTTTATTTGAACCTGAAGGAGCTCAGAGATTAACTCTCAGCATATTGTAACTTTGCCATAGGGGGCCATCAGTGTATAGGGTACAGAACCCACCAGAACAGGGAACCACAGGGTCTAGTTCTACTGCATTCATGCTGAGGTGGGAGCTGGGAGACAAAAGCTACTATACCTCTCAGAGGCACAAGATCTTGGGCAAAATTAAGTGTTAGCCTCTGGCTCCCTCTACCAGCTGAGCTCTAGACAGAGGCCAGATGCTGCCACTGAATTTGTCTGGAACCAAGGACCATGTATCAGTATGGTCTCCCCTACTCTGAAAAAATAAAAATGCAAAGAAACCCACCACCTCCAGTGCCTTGTAAGACGCTTGTGATAGTGCAGAGCTACTTGATGAATTTTTACCAAGTTTGTGGGTTACAGCTCATGAGCTGTGCTGGTCTGGCCCATCACTGCATTCAGTCTTCAAGGCTGAGAACTGCAGATGCTTCTTGGATCGACACCACCACTCGGTACAAAGGATCTTCCTCAGACATGGGAGAAGCATCCCCCACAAAGCACATCCAAACAAAACCTGTCCTGAAGCTGGTCTAAGTGTGTCATTTCAGCAGGATTGGTACTGTGGAGCGTGCTATTCATACAACTCTCCCCTCTTGCTACCTTGAATTCTAAGTGGCTTTCAGAGGTTGAGACAACCCCAGATTTCTAACTCCTGTTACCACTGCTTCAACAGCCTGTCCTGATGCCACTAACCACATCTGCCTAGTGAGGTATTCTGCATACTGAAAAACCTTAAAATAATGCTGGTTTTGACTTGGGGGTGGCGGGGGTTTTTTATTGTGTTTTGGGGTTGTTTGGTTGGGTTTTTTTAGGTTTTAAGACAGATTTAAACCACACAACTACAGTACTTAAGCCTCAGAATTACAAGTTGATACCTTTTCAGAAATATAGGCCAAATCATGTTTCTACTGCAGCACACACATAAAAAAAAAAATCAACTACATTAACAATAGAGAATTGCCTTTAAATGATGAGCGCATGTGGTCGTAAGTGCTAGAACTAGAATGAAAACCATGGCTGGCTGATAAATCCATGACTGCTCCTTGTGCATATCCCCAAAGCACGAAGTTCATTAACAGCATAAAGAAATAAGTAATTGTAATCTACTGAGTCTCGGCAGACAACTCCCAGACACATTACTTCAAGTTCTGCCTGCTCTTCAGGATGCTTGCAGCATCTCCCAGAGTCACCCAAAGAGGTTTAACTCTAGTTTAATTAGAGAGCGCCCTCATGTAATACTAGGGGAATTGTTTGTAAAGTATGATACAGATAATAAAAGTAATTAAATCTGACGTTAATTTAACATACACAAGCAACAGGTGAAAACTTTTTCCTAATTTTCTTGGTCTTCAAGGCCTATGTGTCTAACTTTATAAAATAAAATGATACTGAATGATGCTCTGAAGCTTATTTAAGAAAGCTTCAGAATTTAGAAATAGAGTGTGCTATAAATGGGAAAAGGATCACATTATTAAAAACTAAATACTGGTGTAAGTCCAGAGCGACTTGGAATGAGCATAGTACCAAGTAAATGCAAACAAAATTAAAGAAGAATAAATTAACTGTTTTAAAATTGTAAATGTTTGTATTTCATAGCATAACCTCAGCTAGTAAGTTTACGGCTGCACTTTCGAGTCTGATTTCCCTGTTATCATCTTCTGAGCACCTGGATTTAACCTCCAAGCTGTGTAACACTTTTTTTTTTTTTTTTTAAACATGGGAAACCTAGAGTACACTAAGTGCTTTACCCTTACCATCTCATTTTGTTCTCTCTTCCATATGACCCTTGGGTGTATAGGTTATAATAACTCTGTTTCAACTCCTATTACAGTTAGGGCAGCTGTGGGAATCTAACAGTCAACATCTACAGTATCAGTAACTACTGCATTCTTAATCAGGAGGCACAAGCCAAAGGAGGTAAGTAGTTGAGGAGATGAGAAGACTTGACTGTCTCCATCTTAATAAAGGCAACTTTTCTGTCATCACAAAGTCTGAGGAGCCACATAAACACATGCACAAGGAAAACAGTGCACTCTTCTTTAATAAGCATTTGAGTTTGAAGCTGGCATTTGGGCATGTCCTCAGAGATCAAATTTAACTTCACCCCTGGAAAATGTAATTATTTTCCTTATTCTTCTGTAAATATTGCATGATAGTTACAGTTTAATAAATTTCACTCATCAGTTTATCCCACAGATCTTATTTATTCACAATTGATTAAAGTGGGAGGTGTTTCACAAGTAGTAAAAGGGAAACAACTCCTAAAGATATATCACTGCTTTAGTTTACATTTCCCACAGCACGGCTCACCAGGTCTATAATGTATTTTTCACTCTCTAGTGTTTGCTCAAAGACTCTCAAACACAATATAAATTCCTCTGTCAAACCACACAATTATTTTTACTAATCCATTGAGAATGGCAGAAGCTGAAGCATTTGAACTGAGGCAGCCCGGTACAATAATCTAAGAGTTCATTCAAGCAGGTGCAGGAAGTGTTATGTAAATTTCAACTAACTTCTTCTTTTATGCATGAGCACCTCACATTAATATTCCTCAGGCATAAAATTCATTCCTTTGACAGTCACCACTAACCCGCCATAGCCAGTTATCACCAGAGTGGTATCAACCTGTACGTGCTACAAACGGAACATGTTTTCCTAACTACTTTAGTTAAAAGGACAATAGCCGTAAAAGACGACCTGGGTTTAACGCACAGAAGAAATAATCAGAAGTAGCAGCATGGTGTTCCACAGCCACCACCAGCAGAGATCCTTGGAGAGTTGGTCCTGCATTTGAAAGCTGTATATTGAAATTTTCTTCTGAGATAAGCTTGAAGGGCCTTTCACAAAACCTCCAAAGACCAGGAGAACTCAAAGAGTCTGAAGATCATCATTAAATTTTGGGAGTGAAAGTGCTTTACCTATCCACAGTTCATTCTTATTTTAATTGAAAATAAGCATTGGAAAGTTTTGCCAGGGTAAAACCTGTTAATTACAGAAGCTCGGATGTCTTCACTTACACCTGTAAGACCCATTTGTTAAACAAGGTTCTAACACAGACAGTGCAATCAGTCTTCACAGGCTCACAAGGCTGGGGGAGGAGGATCTGAGAAGGCAGCTTTCCCCACTGCTTGAGGCTGCGGGGGGAAAAAAAGCCCTTCCACACATCAAACGTCACAGAATCAACCAGTATGCAGAAGTTCACAGAGCATCTTCCCTTAAATCTGGGCTGCACAGATTGTGAAAATAGCATCATCCCCTGGCTGGAATAACCTTCGCATACACCACTGCTGAGCACCACTGGTCTGAGTAGTGCAACAAAATCTGCCCCCCTGGTGTCTCACCTGCCTGTACCACATACGCTTCATTACAGGGCTCCTGTTAAGCGGCTTATTGCAGAGTTGCAAAGACACTTCAAAATTCAGCTCTAGCTGCCAGTGAGAAAATGGTGGTGTCGGCCCTGTGTGCATCAATAGGCCTTAATGTCCCCAATATGATGACCTGGGGCATCCCCCTACATGCCGTGCCCATGGGTCAGGGAGACCTGAGCATTGAACCCTTGCTTAAATTGCTTTTCAGTTGTACCAGCCTCCAGCCCTGTCTCTGGCCCTGCCCTCCTGGGTGAGCCTTGGATCTACACTGTAGGTAGCTTGTCTCCTGAGCCAAAATCATACATATGTCATAGGTTTGTCTCTAGTCCTGTCTTTGGCCCCATTTCCACTTGTTCCTGCCTGAGCTCTGTGCATAGGCCTTGGACCTGGTTTCAGACTCCACTGGACCCCTTTTCCCCATCAGTGGGGGTCACCCTCCACTTCTGGCTCACCTTCCCTTAGGAAACAGCCAGCCTGGTTACTCCCTGACAGGAGGGCAGCCACTGAGGACAGTCCTGAGAAAGATCACTAGTCCTCCCAAATCATTCTTTGTCTGCAGCAGAAGACTCCAGCAGGAAGCCTAAAACTCATCTCAATACTATATTAACAGCTGTACCCCACAGTTGTACTCCAACCCACCTTCCCATCATCATAGACATCACATGCCGTAACTCCTTTACGAACGCTTCCCTTCACCAACGTGGTTCCAAGCATGAGACCATTCATCCACAGTAGAGACTGTTCTCATCCAACAGACGCCCAACAAGCTGGTGGAGAGAACCTTCACTGATATCTGCACTGATATCTGACCATCACACCAGCAGAGTCACACCACTGTCTGGGCTAACAAAAAGACTCATAATACCTACAAAGTCCAACACCTAGGGTCTAAATTGCCATTTTACTCTCTGAAGACCACAAACAAATAGGATAACTGCATCTACTGCACTCAGGACTTCCCCAAGCAGCCTCCACCACCCTAGAATACTGCACTTAGGACTTCCCCAAGCAGCCTCCACCACCCTAGAATCCAATACAACTCTTAAAGACCAAGCTACTGTCACAACATACGTTTTTTACCTCTTAGTTATGGGAGAACGCAATTGGCACTGCCTGAGGCATACAAGTTAAATCCAAACTCAGAAATATGTGCTTTAAAAGGGGACATTGAAGATCAATCAGAGAAAATGTCCTGTGTTGAGTAGGATGTAACATAAAAGTATATTTGTGAACAAATATCAAAGTGCTTATTGTTAAGACATTTTGAACAATTTTTAATTATCTAAACCACAGTTTTTATTTCAGCTGTGAATGTAATGTACTGTATTAAACTTAACAGTAGCAAGAGCAAAGGTTTATTAGCTAGTTTACAAAATCTCACAAAACAGGTCAATAAAGAGTAGGGAATGTCAGCTAAAACTGTGACTTACAGCAATACATGATTATAAAAAATAAATGGGTTTATGGGTTTTATATTGCTGTGCTGCATTTGAGATAAAAACATAATCCTGAAGTAGAAAAGTCTTTCCTGCATTGCACCATGGGTAGATCTGTGTTAAGTAGGCATCACACATTCCCATCCTGCCGAGATAGCGATTTACACAAACTGAGTTTAGGTGTAAGTGACCTTAATGAGGTTAGGTAGAAATTAGCTCTCGTGTCATAGAAATATAGGCTAGATACACACGATCTTTATTAAATTAATATACATAAATATTCCTCCTAGCAATAGGAGCTAATTCTATCCTATACAGGTAAATGAGTGAACAGGGGACAGGAACATCACCCCATCGGTTTTCACTGGATCTTCCGCAGTCCCAGTCCTCCCCAAGGAGAGAAGGATCACATCCCAAAGAACAGGAGGGCTTTAAAGGTTGCAAATACTTCTTCAGCTGTACAGCCATTGTGCTTTACTAGACATATAGTCTCCAGTTATGCCAAATCCTTGTGTGACTTTTAATCTGCTACCTTGCACCTCTTGTTCTCTCATCCCAGCCATCTGAAGGTGCTGCTTGGTGCCCAGATCAGGGCCTGGTAGTATGATCACAACACTTCTCCTGGAGTTATTACATATTGCCACTGTCCTAGGCAAGCCTCCCTTAATTTCCCTTGACAGTTCATCATATCCTTACAGCAAAACTCCTCTCTATCAACTTACAGGCCATTGTGTCCCCATCACACAGCCTGGAACAGGAGTTTCCATGAACTGCAACTAAGAAAATTCTGAGGCAAGTGTTTTAGCATTTCATGTTATTGAGTTTGATTTTAAGATCCTATTTAAAAATTTTAAGCAATGCAGCATGGTATTGCTATGAAAATTAAGTTGAGATATTTTGACGGTCTTTTTTGATCTCTAATATGCATGAACATGATTTCAACTAAAATTACATTATAGAAAAATAAAGCACAGTAAACAAGCACAGTTCATGTAAACCACCATGCTTCTTGCAGCTAAAATATGCAACATTGGCAGCAGCTAATGTGCATCACAGAAGTCCCCTTTTTGGACAGTAGCAGTACAGCAAAATGACCTACCAAAAAAAAATCATTCCTAAATGACTATTGATTGTTTTAGAAGCACTACATTTATAAGTTGTATTTTCCAGCAGGAAGACACATTTATATATAGTCTATGGGAATCCACTATCATTTGTCACCTCTCATTAAACAAGCAGATTTGGCTCTTATCTGCACTTACATGACAATTCTCTCTTAAAAAAAAAGGCGGGTTGGACTGGAAAGATTGGAGAGTTATTTCAGAACCAATATCACAGCATATGAATAGGAAAGGCCACTGAGCATGTTCCCAGCGTTGCAACATATCTCCCCATATATTCTATGTATTTTATGACATGCTAAGTAGTTAAACCAAGTATTTGTCTTTCTGGACGACTGGCAAATAGGCAAGTCTTTGCTGCTTCTGCCTCTATACACAGTCCTTTGCAATTAAAGGAATAGAACAGTACTAAAAGCCCCTCCTCCCTAGAGCTGACTTGAGAAATACCTGCATTCAAAATGCCACAAATTCCATTATCCCATTATTTTGTACCAACATCTGAACTTCACCGCAGGTGAGAGACAGTCTCCAGGCATTTGTGTCGGAGCAAAAGAGTCCTTCTGATCAAAAACCAATCAAATAAATAGTTGTAAGTATATTAAAGAGGCTTCATTTTGTCTGACCAATTCTAGCTGCTACCTCTTAAACCTTTACTTCCTACAGACTGACTTTTTAAAGCTGTACCCAGTGTCACTTCTTTTTACTGAATTTTAACTGACTTTATTGTAACATATTCTGAACCTATTAAGGGGGAAGGGTGCTTTCTGAAGTCACTACTGGGTTGGATTACACACTTGAAACCTGCAAACCCTATCCCATTGAACACATTCAACAGGGACTGGCCACCTCCAAAAAAGCACCTTTCCCATCTTCTAGAAACTGTGGTATGTCTTCCTACACACAAAAAAGTATAGCAGAAATGTGATATTGCCAAGTAATCCCAGCATTCATGGAAAATATTCACAATTTGCAAGGTACAAGTAAGAGAACAACTTTCAACACCTGACTAATATCAGCACATGTTTTTTTCTAGGCTCAGAATTGTTAAGCTTCCTTAGCGAAACAGAACAGTTCTGTACCTGTGTTTTTCAGGGATGTATGGCTTAAATTCCTGTGTCAGAGCCTGGCTTTTAGGGACCAAAGGATGCAATGACAGAAGGATTTGCAAAACTAGCTCCTGTTGCTTTTTTGGTTTGCTACTGTGCGTTCCTGCCTCTGAGGGAAGAGCTGGTGAAAATTTCTCAGGGGGGAGAGAGATACACTTAAGAAATATGGTAATGATTAAAAAATGCAAATCTTCTATTTCATAGCTATGGGTTTCATTATTTATTTAGTAGCTAGTTCAATAACTTCAATAATTCTGCTAGGCCTAACAACAGCTCCACTTCAAAAGAAAACCCACAAAAGGATTCCCAAACCTGGGTAAGTGCAACTTTTTGTGCATGTGCTTGTCAGGGACTGATATGCTGTGTTATCCAGTCTATTTAACAGAATCTTATCAATGCCTTAATGAGCTGTTTGTTGGGCAGGAATTTTCTAAGAGGAGATGCCACAGTCAAAGACACAGTTTATAAAGAAACACAGTTGAATTGTAACACAAAAAGGTTGAATTGTAGCTTCAGAAACACATTTATGCATGCTTATTCACTTCCACTTACCCATGAAAACAATGCACAGTCAACTCATGTAAACACTAACCCAGAAGCATACAGAATTACTCAAAGTGTCATTGTGCAAGAGCTTAAATAGGCACTTACTTTACAGAAGTGCATGCTCCTCCTAGTCTGTTTGCATATTAGTGCAGGCTTTGGGGGAAAGATGCCTTCATGTACATTGAAAATGCACAACTAATGCCAAATTTGCCACTCCAGCTTTTTCAGTTTGATTCCGAAATTAACAAAACTTCTGGTTTTAATATTTATGCTTTAGAAACACTGTGCTCATGCACACCAACTGCAGTTCTCTTTCTCACAATTTTACATGTGACCTTTCTGTCTATCACATGATGCTCCCTCTAAAGCACCAGGCAATTCTTGCCAGAACAGCTTAGAGAATGGTTCAGAAAGCAGCTGGGTGTGCAGCACAGAGCAAATCAATATAATTACTTCAGCAGAAGCTACTACCTATCCCGGTTACTTGTAGGAGGATAGGTAGAAAGATAAAACACATCCATAATGCCTTAAACACAGTGGCTCCTCTATCTTCATTTATAGGAATTCATTTTCATTTCCTGGATCCTACTGTGAATGCTTCCAATGGACTGCACAATAGCTACAGTTTAAATACTTTTTAAACAGAGTTGTTGCTCAATGAGGGTACACTTGGCTTGTTTATTAGTAGTGAGCATCTGCATTAGCTTCCCTGCACGTACCCCTACAACTTCCACAGTTTGGCATCCAAGATGAGATGGAAAACAGTTTACAGACCTTTAACAGTACTTGTTACTCAGTGTTTGTTTTCTGCATATTCATGCTTGAGAAGAGTGCTGCCAGGACAACATGCCCAGGCACAGGGGAAGAAGCCTCCTAGATCACCAAGGAAGGGACTGAGTACAGAAGATACATATACATAAGCAAGTTAGGACAGATTCATGCATAGCTGAATTTATACTGAGGGTCCTGTAACTTTGCAGCCACTCTCCTCCCCATGTACTACAGCATTTCAGGATCTGATCTTTAATGAATATAAATACCAGGGAGCAACTTCACCAAGACAGTGATACACACATAGCAACCAGAGTTGATATGAGCCCATATGCTTCTACTGAAAGATGATAATGAGACAGGCCTGAGCTGGCCCACAGCCCTGGTAAAAACTTAGCAAGTAAATCCTGTCCTATTAGAAACCAAATTCTGTTCAGAATACACCTTTTAGAGGGACCACTTGCAGTCTTCAGTGGTACTATAGATCTTGCACAACTACCTTCATGCTGCATTTTGGTCATATTTATCCTTCAATCTTTGGCACTCCTCAATGTTTTGACGATGAACATCGTGCAAAGGAAGCATCTCCCTGTCTCCCCACTCAGTCTCAGAGGATGCTGGTTTTCCACTGGACAGTGTGGAGCAGAGCAGAAGTGGGATACACTAACACACTGATGTGGAAACAGCCATAAGTTCTCCTGAAGAATAATTCAGGAGGAAGGAGCCAAATTTCTGAATATAGATAGGCCTTATGAATAAAGCAGGAAAGCCTTTTCAGTGAGAGCAAAAAATGCTGTTTATTCTGGACATAACAGTCTGGCAGTTTAAACATCTGCAGCTGTTTAAATGCATGCTCACTTCTCCTCATAAGTTCCCTAGAAATACTGCACACTACATTGATATATTATGTACACAAAGGCATTTACATGTGTAGGAGAGCAAATTCCTTTGAGAAGTCACTCTGCACTGCGGCATAAATACCGTACCACTGAGGTGGAAGTTGTTAGTGTATCTTACCAGCAGGTCAGTCAGCGATTCCATCTGTCTTTTTGACAATTTGTTCACAGCTTCCCAATTCCCTTGCGGTTTCTTGTCTGGTGAAACCCCTTGGAATGCACAGTGATTGCAGGTTACCTTTTCTTCAGCGTTGAGCAAAGGCAAGCCACAGAGCAGAGGGTTTTTTCCACGAGGCCAAACGCGCATTCCTTCCTATCAGAGCTGACAAATTCCTAATTCAAAATTCAGAGCTGCTCCAGCCGAGTCCTTCAGCAGTGGCTTCCTTTTTAAGAAGGGTTCAACAGCCTCACATCCCATTGGTTTCAAATGGGAGGTGAAGATGCTTGTCCCCCCCCCCCCCCCTTCAGTTACATGGTCCATGTATGGTTGGCATACAGGAGCCTGTTTCATGCGCAAGATACACTGATTGTACCAGCTGGTCTTTTTATTTTTGTTGCTTAAATCAAAAGTCAGCAATGAGGAAAAGTTTTACTCCATCCCACCTTTCTATACCTCTACCTTTCAGATCCTCATACTCCTTTTTAGCAAAAAGAGCTGTGTAATGCCAAGACAAGAGGTGGCAAGATCCAGATGACACGAAAATGATACATATCACAAAAGAAATCCTCAGAAAAGTTTCATTCATGATATCCAATAGAGATGCCAAAAAAAGCTTGCTAAAGCACTGGTCTTATTTTCTTTCCTGAAAAACTAGAAGCCTGTACTAGCAAAGTGACTGCACATTTTAAACAGATTCAGTATCCTTCTCAGGATTTGTCTTTACTTCAGCAGTTGAAATTGCAAAGAGCTAAATTCTGCCATCTCTCATCTTTGGGGGACCCACACTGAATTCAGTAAGGCAGCAGATGTGAAAATACATACAGCTTTTGGCCCACCCATTTCAGTGAGGATTCTGAACACAGGATGCCTAGACTGAGAGGCAGTTTACTTATTATTCATTTTAGTTCTTGGTCCTCTACAGCGGTGTTTTCCAATATGGGGTGTGTGCACCCCTTGGGGTGCACAAGACAGTCCACTGGGGTGCAGGAAGGTATTTTTTAAATCATGTGTGTTTCATCTTCATCTCATCTTTTTTAATGTCTATTTTTGTGTAGACCTTATGATGTACATATTACTACAGTAATACATATCCATAATTAATAAATAAATATACATATATTGGCAGTGCATGCTCAAAAGCTTGTTACTGATAAGGTTTACAACTAAAAAAGTGTGGTGACCACTGCTTTACAGTTGCTGTTACGGTTTACTTGGGAACACTGTTACACCAAATTATTTTACTAGGATCAGTAAAAATACTTCTCAAATGCTGTCTCTAGTAATTAGTACGTTTATCATTAACCTAAGTCCTACAAAAACAGCAACCAAAAGAACTGCCTCATGACTCTCCAAAACACAGAACAACCACCCCTCAATTCACTGAAAATTTTATAATGAACAGCATATAGAACACCATATTGCAAGCCTGCAGAATGGAAAGGGGAAGGAAGAGGCTGGAAATATGGCCTCAGGCAGCACACGTTATCACAACTCTGGTTTCCAGAAGAACATGGTCCAAACAGCTGCCCAGAGAAAATTGAATGGGATACAAATAGGGCGCAAAACACCCATGTGCCAAATCAAAGACCTTGTGTGATATAATTTAAATGATATCATCTCTAGATAACCCTACTGGTGCTGTACTATTTTAGTCTGTACTCAGGTATGCCTGCCTAAGCTGTTAAAATGACTCCCTTTATATTGATAAAGGCCTCCTAAAGCCTCCTAAATCCTTACCCAAAACAAACTTCTGAGGTTGAAATGACCAGTGAATGAAATCCTGAGCCCAAGTGGGCCAAGATTTCACCTCTGGAGCTCCTGAACATCCCACTCTCAAAGGGGAAAGGGGAGGTGAATGCATTTTAAGGTTATATTAAAAAAAAATGCCATTTAGAATAGCTCACTGTTCAAAATATTTGCTAAATAATAGAGTGCGTGTTTTAAGCAAACTTCCTTTTTTCTTTAAAAAACATTTTTAATACTTCAACAGTGTATTACTAAATAAACTGACAAAACATCTCAGAACTAACATAAACGTGCAATTTTAATGCCTTCTAATCACACAAATCAGCACAAGATTTTTGTACTTGTGCATGACCTTCTTCAAATTATCCCTCCATTTTGGCTGAATCGGAATGAGTGTGGGCTATTTGATAAAAAACACTAAGTGTGTGAAATGAGGGGCCCTCATCGCTTCTGCCAGACTCCTCTTGACAGAATGATGATAGAAGCATCACATCCCTGGGAGAGTAAATGCAAACTGACAAGAGATGAGCCTTTAGATGTTGAATATAATCTTGAATTGTGCTTGAAGTGTCTTATTATCTTGTCTTTTGATGTCTGAAGGGGTGGCTCATTGTTAGAAAAAGGAAAGCCCTTGCACATCTTTGCCATCTTTAAAAATTGTTTGGCCTTTAACAACTGCTTTTCCAACTAATGTCCATTTCTCCTGACAATAAATATGGCAGGTCGTCAGCAAGTGACAAACAATTTACTTTACATGCCAAGCTTTTATGGCTTTTGAGAGCTCATGTGGAAGCATATTTTAAAAAGCAGTAGGAAATTAGCACCATTACAAATGTTAAGATGGCTGTGTGTGTGTAGTTCACTGTGTTGTTATTCATTACTGCTACGTTTCTGTTTTAAAGTCCTGTCTTTCCTGTATTCAGACTGCTGTTAAAGTTCTTTATTTATCATTGACTAAAAATAGTCAATGAAAAATAAAGAGCAAGGAGCAATTTTCTTCTGCTCTAAAAAAAGCACTATTATAGATACTGTACATGGGTAATGCATAAAATCATATTTATTAATCATAACAAATCAATATCAGTAGTAGTATGGCACAGTTTACCTGTACTGCAGACCCTCACAATCACATCACTGTTTTTTCCACCTTCAATCAGCTCGACTTTTTTTTTTTTCCCCCAAACTTAAAAGTTTAATGACGAATCAGATCAATATGATTCCTTAGCAACTAAATCACAGGCACACTAGTTTTTCCTGTCACAGCACCAGTTTTGCGAAAGCAGTCAAGTTCTTTTTTCAGGTCTCCGTCACTCTGAGAATCCATAAGAATTCTCAAATGGATCATAAACTGTTACAGGGTTCAGGTTATTGTATCATTATAAAAACGTATTGATACAGTACAGATGACAAGACATGCAGCTCTTGTGTGAGTCTATTACAACCATCTGAATACCGTAAGAAATATCAGATATAAACAAAATAAAACAGTCAGTAGTAAGCTGTCTTTTAGGAAACCCTTTTTTTTAAAAAAAACAAAACAAAACTGTTTTAACCTGGTTTGAAATACAGTAGTTATACAAACCCACAGAAATGAGAATACAAAACCAGAAGAATGGGTTATTAGAAATAAATAACCAAAAACCTGACCAGAGCCTAGACATTTAAAGATCACTGCAACAAAGGGCCCGATTCTGCTCTTTTTGATGAGCGTGAATATTTTACTCCTGAATTTTCAGAGAACATATAAAAAAAAAAAGCCCTCCCTCCACTCTTCCAGTACAGCCCCAGACAGCCCCACTGCCGCTGCTGGGGGCTGCACCCTCTGTTGTAATATGCCAAAAGCACACCAGCCTTTACACCAGATGGGGGGTTGCTGCCACATGTGTTTGAAATATGTAAAGTGCTATTCAAAATACACCAGCCATCATTTTATACAAATGACAACGGTGATGTGAGAAAGGCTCAGCCCCCAAACTCAATCCCTTTGAGGTCCAGGGTCACAAGCCGGAGTCCCGCAAATCCAAAGTTGCTCATTGACTAGGACATCTCATCTGAGTAAACCTTTGCATCATCTGGTCCCTCTTTTATTCATTGCCTCATAAAAGAAAAGAGATGTGGGGGCTGGGGGAGAGTGAGCAGGACCAGCTGATTGAAAGATTTTTTTTTTTCTTGTCAACAACTGTTATGAGAAGGTTCACTGTGCTGTATCCACACAGTTAAAATAAGGAGACTCTGAAAGCAATGCATCAAATCCCAGCAACAGCGCCACACAAGAGTTTCCTTCGCACTCTTCATACCAGGGGAAAAACCACAACTACTCAAATGACTTATGGAGATGCTTTTCTTGCTGAATATCATCATTAAATTTACTGTGCTTATGAGAGTAAAGTCTGTTCAATTAGTAGAAAAAATATTTTTAAAATATTTTCCTTTTCTGCTTTCTTCCAGTTGTAGATTTCATTTTTCCTTCAGAGAGATTTGCGGCTTGCAGTCCCAAATATTTATGATTTCAATCAAGGAAGCATAAGAAAGGAGGAAAAATATCAAGCCTGTACATTTACAATCACCTTTAAGCTCATATATATTTATCTAATTTCTTTTCCCCTCCTATTTTAATCACTGTTGATTTTTCTAGTCATGTTTTTGTTTCAGTAATAGCTACCATTTATGGTCCTTAACTATTTTTGAATGTCTAATTATGATCATCTGCTCTATCTGTCCCATAAACATCCCCTAAAAACCTCTCCACCTTTATGAAAGCTTTACACAGGTTCCGACACTGACACACCATCTCTGCCCGCAGCAGGTCAGATGTTGTTCCTGTCACAGCTACTGCCTCTGTCCCCATGGCAAAACAGCAGAGGTGGAGTTGCAGCACCTTTGCAATACGTACACATACCTGCATGGCACAACAGAAACCCGCAGTAACCCTGGGACTGATTCACTAATTCATCTTTTGTTAAGTATGAAGGCAGCATAATTATAGAGTGGTTGCTCCTTCCTGTCAGCATGTTTGCTTAGCTGATTTTAGCTCCAGAACACAGGAAGCTGTAAAGCAGTGACCACGTTAGAGAGGTGGAGGCCATGGACTGGCATGCAGGTATCGATAGGACAAACACCCCGTTGAAATCTATGGTCTTCCTGCATACGTGATGGACCTGTCATACCTGAGACCTGTCTGAATCTGGCCTCATGCTTATTCAAATCACCGAGCAAACATCTCTACACCACGTGAATAAATCCTAATTGTATGCAAAAGAAAATACAAAAACTGCCCCATACTGTATTTGCTCAAGAGATTAGACTAAATTCAAATGATCTTTCTTCCTTTCCAGTTCATACTGTGCTATCTCAAGAAATAATTACACATACATAATAGTACAATATATGAAAGTATGCTTTAAGGTATATTTACTAAAAAGCAATTCTGGTTTCTTGATTAAGCACAGGTTTTAGATCATCCTCTTCACAGAACAACACCCCCCCCAACCACTAAGCCTCAAACAAAGCACGGAAACCTAAAGCAGACCTCGACCGACTGAGGCAAAATGCATTTGAGAAGACCTGAGCAACAACTGTCCGCGCACAGCTGTATATGCTTCCAGCTGTGCACACACACCAATGAGCAGAAGAAGAGAAGGGAACGGCTCCAAACCTGGCTGTAAGGAAGGAGAAGGGCAGAAAGGAAAGGTGGCACTTTTGTTTTTACTGACTCTCTACGTTACAAGCCTTGGCATTTGTGGTGAGAATAGCAGGCTAGACTGTGGATCCACTGCAGTTTGGGAGAGGACTTCCTGTACCTTCTGCTGGAAGGCAATTGACTGCTAATAATTCTTCATTCAACAACTTAAAACCAAGATTTTGAAAAGCAGGACTAAGTCAGATAGGAGACTGAGCTACAAAATGAAAATGACTCAATAGAATCTTTAATGGTCGTCAAACTGTGCAATGACCATCTGAACTGAAAAGCACAAAGATGTTTTTAAAAGCTGGTATTAATGTGCTTCTATAACCTCCACGCTAGTTTTCAAAGAAGTAATCTAATGATAGATTGCTGTAGCAAATTCTGTTCTTAATACGAGAATATCTTTATTTCTTATTTGTGTAACATTCAAGTCTTCAGAGTAACATGGAATTGTTTTAGAACTTTTTGTTTCATTAAAATAATTTAAATCATATTCCAGTCACACTAGCTGATAATTAATATACATAAAATATCTATATATATATTTAACTTTTGTAATCACTTTCAAGTAGCACAATTGCTTTGTTTTCTGAAATGTAACATTTTCCTTAAGACAACTTCAAACCGTTCAGGAATTAAATGATGGTTTACTGTTCTGAAAAGAAAGGACATTTGCTAAGAAAAACAAAAGTCCCACTCTCCCAACAACTCTTCTTGTATATTCTAAAATAAAAACAGAAATCCAAACTACTTTTAGGAACAGACAAACATTAGTTCAGTGTTAAACAAACACGTTTTAACGTGGCAGGGACGTGGGTTGTGCATTGAGATTTGGTAGCTGTAGGTATCCCTGGAATATCTAGAGAATGAACCCAATTTCAGTCTCTCTGAAAACAGCAGGTTTTATTTAGCCAGACGGGATGAGGTACTATTCTTCTCTAGATGACCTCTGCTTTCAAAGTAAAAGGGCTTAGTCCTGCTTCCGAGAGCATCAAAGCAGTATCACAACATAAAGCAGGACATGTCACAATACAAATCTTCCTTTGTTTCATACTGATATTGATTCTGGTTTTTATATGGTGGAAGAAAAGAGAAAAATGAGATTTTATGCTAACAAATATCAAACCATTTCCATGACAAAATAATATTCCTGTTGAAACCCACAAATTATGACACACTTTTATTCTGCTTTTGCCCCTGTTCAGCATTAATTTTCTCATTTAGTTGTCATTTTAATGTAACTTCTACCATTAAGCTCATCAGAAATGATTTTGTAACTAGCAAAATGTTATTTTGGTAGTACTAATGGTAGTACTACTGGTAATCATATAAAAAGTCAGAAAATAAACTATTAATGGAAGAAACATTAATATACTGAATACGCAATTAAATCAAAGTATAAAAAGCCATAAAGCTGATCTTCCCATCCTCTGACCATCTCTCCCCAAAAAAGGGGACCACGGGTGATGGATGCAACAGAAGAAACAGCTTAGCAAGGAAAAAGAATTAAAATAAAGAAGAACCCACAAATGTCAGAAAGAACAAAACCTAGGAAGACAACACAACAAGGAAAACCAAGCACTACATAGGATATTAAAGAGAAAAATGATCCACAGGAGAATGGCAACTGTTACTATGAGCTTCCTACAGCTACCTCTGCCTTTGGATATTTCTAAAAAATTTATTAACCTGACAGCAGGAAACTTCATACAGATTGCCCCCTGACAGGGTGCCAGCTTGGTATAAGCACTTGCTATTTCTTTGTTTAGCATAAGGAAATCAAGAGAGGTGTTAAGTGGTGCCATGTGCACTTTTGGGCAAATCTAACTTTGCCTCCGTCTGCCTCACCCGCAAATTTCCATGGAGAACTTGCTTAATCATAGAAGTCCAATAGAAACATACAATTCTCCTTCCTTCTCTTTTCAGTGTTTGCTTCCTTTTTAACGTGCAAGGGTCTGATCTATTATTAATCTCAAAACACAAACTGGCAAGGATCCCAATCAAAGAAAGTAACAGTTCTCTCACAAATTACCTGTTTACCGTCTAGTAGTCAGCAAGTCGCCTTTGAAACAGTCAGCCATTTATGGTGCTTTTAAGCAAATTTGTTATTTTTATAACTTTGAAAACAGGGAGAAGAAAGATTAACTAATTATAGATGAACTATTTGTCATTCAGTCATACCTATTCCATACTAGGATTTCATTCTTTTTTTCTTTCCCTCTCTAATGTTAGTCATTCTGTGTATAAAGTCAGACTTCAAGCCTCATTTAAGAAACACATTCCATAATTAGCTCAAAAAAAAATTTAGCAACAAAGTAATTAGAAATTCATAAGAACAAACAGAATTGTCTTTAAAAAAACACAATTAACTTTCTCCATACTCAAAATAGCTTTTGTTGTTTTGTTTGTTTTTTTAAATAGGCTGCCTTTGTCACAATTCAGATACAGCAATACGAGACTCATTTATTTCCATACAAGCAAGGGAATTTATAAGTGGGGCTGCAATATTTGCCCTTCATCAGCCCAATATTGCTTTCATCAAAGGTTAATGGAACAGGACTCCAGTCTCCTCAGAGTTGGAATATACATGCTAGCATCAGTACCACTACTGCCAGAGCTACCTGCAATACCTAGGCACAGCAGGAACACTGAGCTAAGGATGGATTTTCTGTCTTACCATTGCATCGTGCTTTGTGTTTAGTCATAACATCTTTTTAGGCTTTAATGGGCATTTACTCCCATTCACAAGTGCATCCCCCACTGACTTCGGCAAGAACTCTGCCAAGGCATCAGACAATAACATTATTCAGAGTAGTTATTCAAGTCCCTAACTGTTTGAAAACACCTTTTTAAAAATACTCATGTCAAATATATCCTTCAGAAATAACAATCAATCACATCGTCAGATCTTCAGATTCTCTGAGAACTTATTCATTAATTGAGCAAGGCACCACTACATTTTAGAAAATGGATTTACACGCCTGTATAATGACCCAGTTCTGTAAACATGCCACCCACTAACGTTCCTCATTGACACAGTCTTTGTAATGAAATAGTGGTCCTAATCCACAGATTACCTGCTTTAATAAAAGTATCAGACAGTCAAGCACTAGCAGGATCGGTCCTATGGCCCTTACGGATGGCATGGATAACCGACAGTGTCTCAGAACAAAGCATCCGCAACGTGGACATTACTGAATAAAATTATGTGAAGAGACAAGAATCTTTATATGCAGATTAAACATATTTCAAATGTTTGCTGGATCTAAAAGAAGGCTCTGATTTTAATATTGAGACCATTTGGGCCATGAACTTCCCTATCAGAACAGAAATATTCACTAGAGCTCTGAAATGCAGCAAGAGTGAGAAACACACATTGCTTTCTTTCACTGAAATTACTAAACCTTATCAAAGTGTTCCTGACAGGCAGAGGTCTTACAGGCCTTTAAAATTTGAAGATATAACCAAAACACTGAGAATCATCCTTAAATACACTGATGAAAGGAAAGCTCTTAGTCTGAAGGCCTTTTTTACCCCCACAGGCTAGATACGCTGTTAATGACGATAATGTGAGCTTCCTCACAGCAACCTGACAATGACCTCTGCTCTGACCTGCAGAGACCACTGTCTCAAGAGGTAAAAGACAATTTAGTCCTTTATCCTTTGTAACTGAAATGACTCCAGCACCATAAATTCTAATCAAGGCAACTCCGATTCAAAAAAAAAAAAAAAAAAAAGATAATGTGTATTTCCTTAAAGAGCAATACAAGGGATCTACTAGCAAAACATAATCAGCTAGAAACAACTTCTACCCTGTTCCGCTACAGCATATACGTGTATGCTTATATAGAAAGATGCATGCAGTTCTGAAACGTGGGTAACAATATGGGAAAGGAAAACAAAATCCCAAAGCCAATGCAGCGGTTTGAAAATAAACCCTTGTTTATGGAAATGTGTGCAGATTCATTTAATTCACATATCCCCAGTCCATATTTCAAGCATACATGGCTTTATGAAAAAAGCAAAAAACTGGAAAACTGGTAGTGAACCAAACAAAACCACAGTCCTCGGACCCAGCACAGGAAACCCAAGATTTAATTTCACTGGAACAAAATGTTGCCAGCAAAAAAAAAAAAAAAAATAAATGTTAGCAGTCAATTTTTTGCTGTCCTGCAATTATTAAATAGGAAACACTTGTGCTCCACAATTACAGGCTTGGAGCTCACTATATACATACAGCTTGCTTTATTTCAGTAAGTTTGATGTGTAGAACTACAGGCTTGATTTCAAAGAGCAACTTCTTATAATACAGTAAAATTACCTTAACTTGGCTTTCTTTTTACCATCATCTAAATTATGTCACAAATTACCTTTAATTAAGGGTGAATTAAGGACTGGATTGAACTCCAGGAAAGCCAGCCTCAGTCCACAAGGGCTTTTGGTGCTCGAACTAGCTACTTCTTTCCTGGGGTTTTTACTGTACATAGAATTTTTTGCATGCCATATCCCTGGTGTCCATACGAACTTTTGAATCTCAACAGTTATAATATTACACAGCTAAACATGAAGGGCTTTTTTCTTACTAAGACTTTTTCAGACCAATACTTTATAACTTATTTTAAACTTGTTTAAAGCTATTCTATTAAATGGCAACTAGGATTAATTAATTTAGGATCAAATCCCAGTGTGTTTATTCAAGTGAAGCTGCTACTGAGCATTAACAAAAGTTTTCTCTAGTATGAGCCATGGCATTTGGCCTGGGTTACTATTTTGAAGCATATTGCAGAGTAAGACAAGTAGATCTGAAAATGACACCGCCAGGAATGTCAGCAGCCAGACTCAGTTTCTCTGTTTCTTAATTACATCATACGACTAAAATAGGAGATACCGCTTCACAAATATTTTAAAGGGTAAATAATACACCACAAGGTTTCTTGCAAAGCAACTTTGCCTCACACTGCTCAGCAAAACTGGGATTTCTGTAACTGAAACACTGTAGCTGTGCTAACTCCACACTTCAAAACTGTACTTCTGAGCTAATGAGTTTCAGGATAGAGACCTTTACCAACATTTTCCCTTCAGGAAGTATTTTTCACCTATTTTTTTACTCCCTTCTTGTTTCACATGGTTTCAGTATGAAAGGTCTTTTGCACACAGGTGTGCAGATTCCAAAAAGTGCATTGGTGTAAACATACAAGTGGAGGATTGCAGATGCAAACCCCCAGACTACAGCACAGCTTCTTCTTTCATAGAAAAAAAAAAACAAACAAACAACAAAAAACCCAACCCCAATCACCACCACTAAGAGAAAGCAAGCAAACAAGCAAACAACAAGCAAGCACAACCCCTCTAATCACAGCTGCTCCTGTCATCACTTACAGGTAACAACTGCACCACAGTGACAAAGTGCATCTTCCCAGACACCTGTGCACCAGTTTCAGGTGGGAGCTATTTCAGATCATCAGAAACTTATCCCACCTTGTGCTGGTATTTCTGAGACCCATGGAGCTGCAGCATTCACCTGCTTTGTCACTGACAGCAAAGCACCCATAAGAAAACCAAAAGTTTACTGCATATCTTCCTAAGTCAAAAATAAGTATAATTAATTGTACTCCTGCAGCAGGGACTGTTGTTGAAGTGGTGCCATTTTTAGGATTAATTGTGCTATCTGCTACCCAAACAAAAAATAAATACCCGCTGTTTCTATGGATGCAGTGAAATACCAAAACAAGGAAGTTGGAGAAAAGGGAAGTAGGTTTTAGGAAAAGGTACAGGTGAGCAATGCAGGTCCTTGCGGAAATAAACCCATCCATCAAAAGAAGCTAAGCAGAATGTGTCCAGTGAGAAAGAAATCAGCTCTTCGCATCTAATCATTCAACTCTGTTCATCTATATGAAAATAAGACTCGTGAAATATTGCTAACATCAACAAGACACTCAAATGCTGCCCATTCATTCCAACTGAATGAGTGCATGATTTTTTCACAAATTTTTAAAAAGACATTAAAAAAATCAGTGTAGAAAAACTTTGTTCTCTGTGGACCTGTCTCCTCCCCTCGACTTTCTAAAATGCTCCTCCCTCTCCTGCTTAACAGATTTTTAGCAAATTTTCACACAGCATGTATTAAATGTTATATTGTAAAATGGAAATTTTTGTCTCTGATCACATGAAAGACAATTGGAGGAAGAAATTGTCAATCTCTGTGCCATCACATGTCAGCAAGTCCACAAATATTTTAATTTCAGAGACTGCAAAGAAAGGCCCAAAGTATGCATTCCTAAAATACTATTCATAACACTAAACAAAAAAGAAACAGCTACAGGATAATGCTCCATATTTACGTATCAAGCTTTAAACAAGACTACACTTAATTCAAATGTTCACTGCAGATCTATCTTAAGGGATGTATCCATGACAAAGGCTAACCATCTTTATTTTAAATTTGCTCAGTTTGATCCCCAAATGCGTCGAAATAGCCCCACTGTCCTTTCTTTTATGTTCTCAAAGTTACTAAAATTAACTGACAAGGGCTGCTGCTAAAAGATCTGTAGCATCTGTCACAATTGTAACAGAACCTCAATAAATGGTACGTAAGTTCATACTGAGGCAGTTGAACTATTTCACCTACTTTTGTTTATTTGGGAACATCTTTTTAGCAGCATAAGAATCAGGCTAGCAAACATCTTACACTCACCACTAGAAACAGGACAATATATTAATTTGTAGCTTTTTCATTAATGCTTTTAGGAACGTAAATTATATTTGCAGTTCAGAAGGAGACAAGATATTGTTGCACATCATTTCTATATCCCACACAGCAACTCTAATGAAAGTGTCTGTGTGTATTTCACTATCATAGTAGAGCATCCAAATGACAATGGCTCAGAAAATATCCTGCCTTTTATTACAAGACTTGCCTGGTCGACAAACAGACATTTCACTACCCTCAAATTAAAAGTCCATTTTTTGTTTTCTATATGCCTTGCTATATTTAATAGATGCACCCTAAACATTTGAGCAAATAAAATACATGAACACAGATGAAGGTATTTATACTACTCTAGACAACTAATAGCCCCCTGAATTTTAGACATTACAATTCCTTCCTGGATGAAATGGACTAAAACAATTATTATATGCTTTTTGAACATTCAAACTGCTAATGGAAATTATGCTTTCCATGGAAACAGATTACTAAGAGGGTGCTTAAAAATGGATGTGATATTCAGTAATGGTCATTACTGTAATCTAGAAATTCAATTTTAGGATTTTTTAATTATTATTATTTTCCCATATCGGTAGTGAAGTTTAGTAAAACATTTTGTGCTATATCTTTTAGTATGGGGTAAAAAACATTTTAAAAGAAAATTGCATGTATTCTTTTGTTTAAAAAAATCTTGCAGCTCTTACTGGAGCTGGAATACTGAAATCTGAACACTGCTACAGATTTCCTTACAGATTATGAAATCAAAACTTGAATCTTAGAAAATGGGCTCTCACCCTCTCTCCCTTAAAGCTGCATTCCCTATAAACAAGATCTTTTTCCCTTGATTTCCACCTATAGGAAAACGTAAAATAAGGAAATAATCTGTTTCTATTAAGGTTTGTCTAAAGTCACAAGTAGAAATAATTAAAAGGAACTCCTTCAGGAGAGCGGACCCAAAATGTCACTGTGTACCATACAGTGCTGCTCCAGCTCAGACATCTATCACCATCTATCACTCAAGCACGCGCCTCAACAACTCTGCTCCCTTTTCTGATTAGAGATCAGAGTTGCTTGAGTTGGCTTACAGGGTGTCATCCGTTTGAATGACAGATGTCTGTGTTGGAGTGCCACTCTTGCTGCTTTTGTTTTGATTGTTAAAGGTTATGCTTATCCGGCACAATTTAGACTATTTAAAAATAAATAAAAATTCAAAAGGTAATTTCTCTTTGCACAGGCTTTAGAAGAAATATTTCATTTCCAATTTAAATTTCAAAAACATTAGCTCCGTGTGCAGTACCCTTGGTAGCCTTTGTTTACTCAGTGCAGAGTGTTTTCTATGGGCTTGTTTCAGCTCTCTTCAGCCAGCTTTATCTTTACCATATAAAATGATAACTTTTCAGTCTAATCCAGCCCTAGAAAAAGCTGGTAGCATATGATCCACATCAGTACCTAACGCAATAAATGTTAACGAAGCGCTCCAAGAAAATGATCCCCCCTCTATTTTTTTTTACATTAGAGACCATGGATCAAAAGAAAACATAAAATGTCTGCAACTTGCATAAAATAAGTTCATTGTTGACAAAAGTTTTCAGGACTGATGCTGTCATTCTGGTAACCAGTTGCAATGGGAGCAGAGGGTTGTGCGCCTGCACGCTCCAAGCTACTCCTGCGTACTTACAAGAAAATTGAGCGAGGGAAAAAAAAAAAAAAAAAAAAGAAAGAAAAGAACGGGGGGAGATTGCTCTTCCGGACAACATGGTAGCAGTGAAATGAAATACCTAGACAGACTTACCGAAGAGCTTGCTGGGAGTGTCCTCGCTGTCATTTGATTCCACAGGCGCAAGCAGGGGCTCATTCAGCTCGTTGTCTGAAGTAGCTGCCTTGTCCTCACCTCTCAACTCTGCATTCATTTCACTCCGCAGTGACAGCAAGGGCTTACTGACTTGTCCAGCTATCATTGGATCCTAGGATGGGGGGGAAAAAAAAAAAAAGAGTGAGGGGAAAAAAAAAAAGTGGCGGCTTTGGTGTGCGTATAGTCTCTCTTCCACTCCCTCTCTCACACACACACATACACTCTCTCTCTCTCTCTCTTATCTCTGGCTGCTCCTGCTGTTATTGCTGGCTGCAGTCAAGTGAAGAGCTATTACAGATCCAATGAGTTTTCCATTACTCCCCACCCTATTAAAGCTCAACTAGCATGTGAGAGATTCAGGATGCTTTGGAGAAAAACTTCTATGAAAGCAACACAACCAACACAGCTTTAATTGTGGGATGTGCTTTTTTTGTGTGTATGTTTCGACACCTCACCCTGTCCTTAACGTAGTAAGAAAAGAAATTCCTGTATGCTCCAACTCCACGGAAGAGGAGCACCCTGTGAGCGCTCCATAGTGATTTAAAGAGGCATCCTCAGCTATACAACATTAACAAAATCAGATACACAGTTTCTAGCATTCCAGCCTTTCTATGAAAATACACAGCAGCAAATAGCCATTTCATTACATACATTCAACAGAGATACAGATTTCTTTTAACTATTCCTGTCTTTGGGATACTATGTTCCAAAAGTCCATAAAGATACACAAACACACATTTTTCTTTTGAAAGTAAAAAACACAGAAACCATTTTTAAAAAAGATAAAATTAGGGAAGATACTTACACATACAGTTTGCAATTATTCTTGTGTTTGTGACATTATATCCCCCGTAAAACATTACACATATATATACATTTAAATTGTTTCTTGATGATTTGGATCTGTTTTATCTTCTGCTCATTGAGGACATTTGAGGGTCAGGCATTACTTCCAAGCTCACTCTATTATTCCGTTTGCAAACTAATAGGCATAATATCATGACAGCACGTAAACCAGAGTTAAAAAAAAAAAAAAAACTAAATAAAAGGAAAGGAACAAGTGACCTTGTTGCGCTCTCTGGCAGCTATTTATTGCAAAGTTCATGCCTAAATGGTTCTTATGCAGAGAACAGGTGACCAGCGAGCAAGTAGGTTGGTTAGCATGTTGCCTCTGTCCCGTCCTCACATTGGTCGATGTTTGCCTATGGGTTTTTTAATGTATTCATGTCTGAAAAGTGAATTTGATATGACACATGATAATCTATGAAAATGTTAATCAATACAAATAGTTTAAGCTGTCATCAAATGCACTTCTTTAGTCAATACTCATATCGCTGAAAACAATGTCACTGTCACCAGGGCTTAATTTGCACAGCACTTAAATATTGGACTCTGTGCATCAATGCACTCCTCTTCAAATACTGTAGGTAAACACATTTTCTCCCTATTTAAGGCTGAAGCACTCAGCACGCATTTAGCTGAGCCGAATCCTCCCTTTTGAATACCTCGATAGGTCCACTGGAGGGCAAAATTAATACTTAATTGAATCTCACAGTCATCAAAATAATCAATACTTTTTTATTATTTATTCTTTACAGTCTGTTGACTGTTTCAAACCTCTGAGGGAATGGTGGAAAGGATTCATGGCTTTGAAACACTGTCATTTAACAAGGTAATTTTCAGTGGGGCATTAGGGGTTGTGAAACATATAATAAAACAAAAATGGTGGCTTATAATAGGAAGAAAGAAAAGAATTATATTTCTGCCATCTAACAAAACAGGATAAATAAAAAAGCAAGTGCGAGAGGGAGAGGGAGAAAGGAGGGGGGAGAGGGAGAGAAAGACTGGCTTTTGAAGGGTTTTATCATATCAAGAGCAGAGCTGAGCTTTCATAATGCTGACATTTCTCATCCTGACAATCCTAAACAAGTGGAAAGGATGAGATCGCAGATATCATCTTTCATCACATTCCCCAGCTTAAGAACCAACATGACAGCTTCTCTCCCCTTTACACTGTTAATTACTAAATAAAATACTGCTCTCTGTCAGCATTAGATTATTGCAGATAGCAACCACAAACATTACTCCATTGTTTTGTTTTGCCTTTTTTTTTTTTTAAACCAGTGATACCTACCTTGAACTCTTCAGAAAATAAATTAGGCTCGTGTCTACATATTGTAAATATATGAAACATAATCAATTTAATCAATGTGGTCAATCCATGTTATTGTCAGGCTAAATTGCTGGTGATTTATTAACATTTCATTTACTGTATTTATTGGCCAGCAACAATCTGAACATTTCTTAGATGTTTCTGGGGAGGAAACAGAAGTTAACAGATTTCTTTTCCAGATGCTGTAAAAAACTCTGACTTGTTTTGCCTCATATTCATTGCATTATGGACAGTCATTTACTGAGGTGAAAATTTTGTTTGTTTGCTTTCATATACTAAATAATGTTTTTTAGCAGATTTTGCAGCTAAAGGTCATTGTGAACACAAACAGCATTGTTTCAAAGTCTGGGCTGCTGCCCTCAGTTTCAGCTGTTCAAAACTAACATTAGGAGTGGTTCCATAACAAATGTGAATCGGGACAAAATTTGACCCTTTTCATCAAAGTATTTTGGGGAGGGAACTAATCCTGTCCACAGAGCTACACTGCTAATCTGAGGACTAACAGCAATTTAATGGAGGATGCTGAATCAGTAGAATTCTAGATTAAAGTCTCAGCTGCCAAATTTTGAAGTTGAATATATGAAAAATGGGAGGAAGAATAATGTAGGAAATGTGACAGCACTGGGAGAAACCTCAGCCCTTAGATGTCAGTGAATTCCCAGCAACTTCAACAGGGCCAGGATTTTACCTGTTATGTACATCAATAATTCGGCCTCATCTGGAGTACTTTGTTCATTTCTTGTTAGCCCATCTAAGAAAGATACATCAGAAAGAGATGTGCGGTAAGAATGATAAAGAGATCGAAAGGATCGGGAATGTTTACAGAAAAAAGTGAATAAGAACGAGCATGATCAAAGTATACAAAATAATAAATGGCAGGGAGAAAACGTAGATCAGGAACTACTCACCCCACCTCATTTGAGGAGAAAAGGGGCCTCCACTGAAATGGAAAAGTCACAAATCTAATAAAAGATACTTTTCCAAATAGCATGCGGTGAAAACCTGTGGAACTCATTGCTGCAAGATACCACTGAGACCTGCCCTGAAGCAAGCAGCGACACAGTGGCTTGTCCAGCTGGGCAGGCTCCTAGCAGTGAATTTAGAACAGCTTTGCAAACACAGAGCCAAGGACTATAAAAACTGAAATAACAAACTGCTGCCCCCTCCCTCAGACAGTACCAGAACCTGTAGTTAACCCCCAGGGTAGCTCTCTCTGTCAGGTGGTGAATGAATGACAACTTTCTCTATAAGCAGACGGATTAGGTACTGTCTAAAACTCTAGTCTACGTGAAGACTAAATAAATCACTTAAATGATGGGTTGAGGGAAGGTTTGTTTCCTTCAAAAACACACTTTTTAAAAATGGGCATTTTTTAACTTCAGGTTGTCTCCAGGCCTTCAATTGCATTCCATACTTAAGAACGTGCCTCTTCTACAGCGGATTATGTGTGATTAAAAACTAGTATTTTCACAAAAAGCATAATAAATTCTAATTCCAATACACAGCAAGTGGCCTAGTCTGCAAAATCCCTTGGGGACTGGAGGGGTTGCTCCTATGTTTCCCAACGGCCTCCCTGAAAAAACTCCGGAGGAGTTGCTATGCCAGCTGTAGGCCCAGCAACCATCATTTTATCCTCTGCCCACCTACAAAGCCCAGCCCAGAGAGGACCCATGGCATTTGAGAGGATGTACTGAGGCAAGGAGCTGTGTGTGCATCTTTGTCAGACAGTCCCGTCAGGGTCTGTTCTCCTCCCTGCCCTGGACATCTGTGGGCTTGACGCTCAGCATTTGCTTTTTCAAAGGTGTTAAAGGTGTGGTTACAGTTTGCAGTGTAACACAGGATCCTCCATTGACCAACAACCACACAGAAGTTTAATCTTTTCATATAGAAAATTGAAAAGTCTGAGAATGCATAAAAACCAGCAAGATGAACTTTTTACAAAGGGTTTATATACTTTAAGAGGCAAGGGTACATAGAAGGGATATCATGCTTCAGGATTTCAGATTGCTTAACCAGAAGAGCAAAGTTCTAGTTATGTGAGAACTAAGGAATTACAATCCCTTTACTCAAATTTACCTGTATATACCACCCGCATAATGACAAATTTTACATGCATCTCTTGTGGATACGCATATAACATGTCATCTATTTCTTGTCCAGCTAGCCCTAGTATTTCCAGACTTGCCTGTTTTGTATGAGATTTTGTTGAGTTTTGTGCAGCGAGTGGTCCTCCCTGCTGTGTATCTCCCTTAAGGGTGACTTATACCTCCTGTAATTCGGCTGCAATACTTGCTACTCCTCTGTTCAGCTCTACCACTCCCCAATGACTTAAGCTGTTGGGTTTAATTTAACAGTAAAAATCATGTGGATTTGCAAATGCAAATTACAGTTCCAGTTACACACCCTCTTTTAAAAGCCAAAACCTTTACCTTCTTATCTGCGGCACTGTAGGAAGTACAGGGGAACATTTATCACTGTTAAAAGCTTTGTCTCTGCACTTGGGAGGGTAAAGGTGCAAATTTCTAAGCAAAACTATTTAGTAATCAAGGGCAGCTTTTAAAGGAAACTATATGGGTTTTGTGCAAAACATGCTCTAGGCAGAAGTCTAAAAATGGGAGAAGAAATTACTTTTATCCTTAATGTAGGACTTGGGTGATGATAGGGCTTTATGAAGGCTTCATACACTGGTTTAGCCACTGGTCTAAATTTTGTGCTTACTGCACCATAAACATTGTTGGTCTGAATTTAATTTAATTAGGAGAAAAAGTAAGATCCTTTGTTTTGCTTTTTATTTTGTTCTTAGTTTGAAATTACTTTGCACAGTTTCTCGCAATTTCTCTGACTTAGAAGGAATTGAAATTAATTTTCTGATTTTTTTCAAAATATGATATAAATCCTGTGTCCCCCCCCCTTCTGATCTTGCTCAGACTTCTGTTTGGGACATACACAGTGCATACGTTTGAGCAAACACTCCAATAATACTACCAATAAACATAAAATTCACATTGTTCATACATTATTCCAATGGCTACACTAAAAAAGTACTCAAAATGTAGCTTTTAAAAATTTTTAATCAAGACAGAACGCCATCATAACCTTGGATGAAGTTATTTTAAGGCATAACTTAGCTTATAGTTTTTGAGTGAGGAATACATTAGGAAGATTACAGGATTGGATTTATTCTGTGCCAAGTACCAGTGAAATTTAGGATTATGTTCCTCTTAGGAACTAGTGTTTCTTTATTCGTCTTATTGCTCCTAGAAGTAGTCAGGTTTTTTTCAGAAGTAATTATTTCTCGTGGACAACCTTTGATTCTTTCTTTAAACACTGTTTTATCTGCTGTCACTAATGTGTTGATATTTCCATCCCAATCTATCCGTAGTCTGGTTTAGGCAAACTACTTTGAATCAGCCTTTTGTCCTCTGCTGGCCTCTGACCATTGCTACCTGCAGGCTGTCATTTCCTTGGAAAAAGTTAGAGAAAAATGTCATTTTCTTCACAGCCACCTGTACCACCATCCTTAGATGGATGTTTCTACAAGCAAAACAAGACTGCTGATACATGATCATTGATCTCCCTTCACTACTTTGATCTTGTACTTCTAATTAGTGCATTACATATTTGCTTACATTACTTATGTTACCTATATTTAACTGAAATCTTCAGTATTACCTCTCCTTCCTCTTACAGCAAAAAGCTGATATATCCCCAGCACTTCTCTCTCAATATGAATATTATCACCCAAACCAGTCTCTACTTTTCTTCAGCTAGAATGGTATTTATTCTCCTCATGAAAATTCCTGTAGCAAGAAAAGATAGTTTTTTTCTCAATACTAGCATGACTTCGGACATTGTATTTTCCCAGTGATACTCATCTTCGTATCTAGTGTCCAGGTTGCAGTTCAAAAGGAGCATTTCCTAGTTAAAAATAGCATATCTAACTAACCAGTGCCTAATTATACTTGTGTTATTAATAATACTAAACTTTAATTAACAACTTAATTTGGAAAGTTAGAGAGACTATCACTGCCCATGGTGTTTTCTTTCCTTTAAATATTCTTCTCGGGTTAGGCAGTAATGTTAGAGTCGTCTCCTTCATTTATTTACTTAATTTTAAGTCCTCCAGAAATTGAAATTATTGGTGCTGGTTTGTATAGCATAGCTTCTGACAGAAAAAGGGGTTTTCGGTTTTTCAGAAACTCGTGGAGGTTTTAATTGTAACTTTAGGAATCAAAGTTGAATGAAACTTATTTTTTAAAATGAAGTTTTTGTGGCAATGTCCCCCTTCTTGAGACTGAGATACTACAACATGTTTTCAAGTCATACAACCTCCCCCCCACCAACATATTCCCCCCCTCACTGAACTATTTTCACCAGTGAAAATGTTTCACATATTTCTTACACCTATTGAGAGCAAGCTGAAAGGTTCACAAGAGAAGTCCTAGTCAATTTACTTGTCATGTGGCTCTGCAACATGCCAACTAGAGGCTGCAGGATGGGAATACGCACACAGCAGCTGCACAGTACTACATAGCTAGGTCACTATTTATTTTATAATCAGCTTGGTTTTATTGCTCTAAATGCACCCCAGCGGTCATGCTGCATGCTTCAAAGAGGAAAGAAAGGCAAAGGATGTTGGTTTCACCATAGAAAAAGTGAGGAACAACCGTATCATTGTAGGAGACTGCTGCCTCTCTGGTCCAGAAAAGCCACTTCTGGAACTGGCTAGGAAAGACTGCCATGTATGAGTCCAGACTGTGTTTTTCCTGACTCACATGCCAGAGTACACGCAGCGTAGAAACTTTACTCTAAATGTTGCTTTCAACTCTTGGAGATTACATTAATGCTTCTGATCCAATTATTAATTTGATCTAAGAAACATTCTGCTCTTCTTGTTGGAAACCATTTAATCTTTAGAGTTTTCAACCACATACAGGGTGAAGCTATATTAAACTTTCCTCTATTAAGATAACAAGAGTTGTAATTTTGGCCTTGGCCCGATTATAATGATTCCTCATTTAAATGACATTCTGGCTTACTGGAAAGGAGCTTGTTTATCCATGGACACATAGCAGAAGTTTGTATGCATACAGAGGTTGAAAGCCAGAGAAGCTACTATTCTGGGAAGCTACCATGCTCCTCAAAATGCGTGACAGATAATAGCACACAGCCACCAGGAGAAATAACAAGTCTTGAGAATGGCGAGAGAAAGCAGCCGCCTTCTAGTTAAAAGATTCTTGCAGCCACACAAAAGCTGACCCCATTTTTGAGAAACCAGATCAGGCCCTACAGATCATAAACAGACAAAGGGGGAACAGGCAGGAACATTTCTGACTAGGGTCAACATGGTGGAATACACCTTCAAGAGACTTTCCCACTCATTTCATAAAATCATTTAGATTGGAAAAGACCTTTAAGATCATCAAATCAAGAGATTTCCTACTCTTCTGCCATCTGATCTCCTGAAAAAGATGACGTAGGAGAGCAATTAAATCTGAAATTAGAAGATGGTTCCTATCAGGACTAAGACTTCGACGTATTTTCTTCATAGGTGTAGTGGATGATTTCCACTGCTCTGTCAGTTTTATTCTGCAAGGGGCCATATCAAACCTAAGAAACCATCCAGAAAATTATAAGCCTGTAAGAATAACTAGGACTTTCTAACACTTGTATATTGTGGGGCAACTTACCAGAAGACTTGAAAAGCTTTCCATTATGAAGAGGAATACGTTGTCTTCCATTAAAAAAAAAAAAAAATTAAACATTTCTATAAAGATATTCATCACTCTTAGGGGAAAAAATACCATTCTAGTCTAATGTAATAAACACATATTGTACCTGTCTAAAGGACCTTTGTTATCAAAACAAAAACTTCTCATTCGCACTGCAAATGATTTCACATTGGGTTGTTTCAGCCTCCACACTGACCACCTGAAGGAGACCTGATCCTGTTTAGCAAATCAATGCACTATCTTCACATTAGTGCTTTTTCACAAGCCTACCAGTTCCATAACTTGTCTTTTTTTTGTTTGCTCGATTTCTATTCTGAAGGGGTCTTAAGCACAAGGCTTCTCTTTCCAGATGATGTTGCTACACGTCAAAAGATCCTTTTAGAACCTACACCATCCCCTTATCAGCATAATCCTTCTGCTCTCCGCGAGGAAGAACAGGCCATAAATGGCCCCTTTGGAACTAAGAAATGCAATAAAATACTCCATGGGATACTCTGAGTTAGTCTGTCCTAGGTGAAAGATTGCTCATCAGTATTTCAACCACAAGCATTCAAGTCATATTAATTAGGCCTAATCAGATTCAAATATGGTGTTACATACAGCTTCTCTATATTTTCATTTGTCAGGCTTTGTCTACCATGCACACACCAGAAATGACTTTGAGGGAAGAAATATCAAAGCCAGAATTCAGTTAAAATTGCTTTCTTTTAGAAATCAGCATATCCAGAACCACACCAAAAACCAATTTATGATAACTTTTGAACATTGATCATGTATGAGAGAGAAACTTGACTAGACGGCATAGAAGTGACTCACAGCAATTGAAAGAGACTCTCTTAGTTAAACAGAAACTTGATTTTACATAACATGTCAGGATTTGCAAGTTGTAAAACAAAGAAACCATTAACTTGAATTTTTGAAAAACAGAGCACAGGTCAAACAGTAACCTAGCTCAGCAGTTAATTCAATTACCTGCATTTGGTCTAGAAAAACCCAGATCAAGATCTATCTGTAGCCAGACATGGACTTGGCCATATCAGGAAAGTCACTTCCTGTTTTGGAATGGGTCTTCCCTGGCTCTCACCAGAAATTCCATCAAAGACACAGAAAAAGTAACACCTTCAAAAGAAAATTTGTTGGAACTGGGACATATAAATTTTAGTGCAATGAAGCAACCTTTCCTAATGAAAACTTTTTTTGCTGAAGATTTTTAAAGTAGTTCTAATCTAATTCCAGTTTTATCCAGCTCTTGGTTTGAATGCCACTTGTAAAAACAGTTACAATCTATAATACAATACACAGTCACAACCTGAACCAGTTTGGAAATTGGGTAGATATATTTTTGTGAACCTTCCAAAATCCTTTATAAATAAAGGTATAATACTTAAACAAAAAACACACCAGGCAAGTCAGGATTTCAGCAGAATATCACAATCAAAAATTGCTGGAAAATCTTCATTTCAATATCAAATTGTTCTTTGTCAGCTTGAAGCAAGTGAGAAGGTCTCCCTTGAATTCTTCCTCCTAAACAAGACTGAAGGCTTCCAAAATCTGTATCCAAACTTAGGACAGTTCAGCCTCGATTTTACATATTATATGATTAACAAGGTGGTCAGCTCTTACGGGTGCTCTTCATGGTGCTTGCCTTAATACAGCATACTTGAATTCTAGTGACAAGCATGGGACATTACTTCTCTCACAGCATTTCTACTGATACCCTATCTTCTAGGGGTGGACCTTTAGATTTCCTTTTATCTGCTCTATACATAGAATAAAATAGCAATAATGCCCATCTATCAAAGAAACCGAAAACTCCACTTGAACTGAGCCTCACAGAGTAAAATGTTCTTTTCTTTTTCCAGATATTAGAAGATGCACCCCCATGAAGTGTGGAGCTCCCAGGTTAAGAGTAAGAATCCCAGATAGATTTCATGTAGTTCTCCTATGTTGAGCTCATCTGACAGCAAAACCTGCTGTTATAACTGCTAAACATACTTAATAATGCCACAAATACCGCAGATCAATAATGTTATGCTTTTTATATTTTCCAAGCCTTTCCCATTGATAAATGAGTGCAATTTTTTTTTAATCATTACAAAGGATCTTCAGGATTACTTTTCTTCATACCAGGTCTTCATCAACACCTGGGTATCACATCTTTCTTTTCACATTGTAGATCACAACATATTCATTTCTAATTAAGTGTATTCCAAATTCAGCATGCTTTTAACTGTCACAAAGCTTCACGCTTCTAATGAAGTTTGCATAAGGACTTGGTTTTCTTTAAGAACTCGAAGCCCAAAGGGTGGTTTGCCTTTCTGTCAATGGCCTTAATCTGCTGGAAGCTGCAGGTATTACTTACAAACTCCCAATGATTCATTCATTATGCTGTGGTAGGATATGTCACCCACTGCACACAGTAACAGCACTGTCTTGGACATAGGAGGATCACTTCAATTCAGAGGAGTGTAACTGAAGCTTTTCTGATTAATGCCTTAAATAGGAAAACAGCATAACACTTACTGATCATTTTAGCAGCAATTACAGTAACTGGATTATCAATAAACAACGGACGAAGCATTTCTCAGATCTACTAGTATTTTCCCACATGGACACTTCTATTCTTTATTAGATGCTCTTTGGTTTAGGTTTGTGTTTTGGCTTGGGGTTTTTGGTTTGGTTTTTGTTGGTTTTTAACAGAAAAAGTTGCCACGCAAAGATTTGCCATTGGCTCCCTATTGTTTCTTAAGAAAACTCCTTCTAAACAAACAATATTTTAAGGCCAAAAACTTGATCAGAGAGTAAAATAAAACATGCAACTACAGCAACACTTTGTTGCTTGTGCCGGTTATCTGCAAACTGGTCAAGATCACTGGGCTGCTCAGTTTTACCCTTAAAGGGTAACTATTACTGCGCTCCTTAGAGCACACAGTCACAAGTGTGGCTGATTCCCTTCCACTTCAACAGTGGAAAAATCTGCCCAAAGATCTTACTTTTGTTTACCATATACATATATAATGTATGTGCATATACATATATGGGTCTAGATACTACGTGTATAAAAAAGTTTTTAGCAGTCCTGATTTCTCTTCCCAACGAAGCCATTTGGATTGCTGCCATCTGCTTGCACAGGGACAAACACATACTCAATTCTCTGAATGAAAAAATCCCTGAGATCTGTATAAGGGCCCTGATCTTCTTGTCACTGAAATCAATAACAGAACTTCAGTAGGTAACCCTAAATGTAGTTTAGTTGTTTCAAAAAAGTGCAGGTCAACAGAAACAATCTCATAATATTATTGGTCTCAAATTACTTTTCAACCTGCTACAAACTTAATGTTATTTTTAAAAAACAATTAATAAATGTAGTTTTTGAACACAAGAGTTTCTTTCAAACTATTATGGAATAATTAACAGATTTTTTTGCAATATGTAGGATTACACGAAGTATGCACAACACATGCACAAGTATGCATATCATTATAAAAATCTGTGTTTGGAAACACTAGCATACCAAAAATGAATATAAAAATAGCCAGTAATAACTTCAGGGTGATAAAAAAATATACAAAAATAAAGCAATTAAATGCTTTGAAAAGTTTTGATCACAGCCTCGCATTACTCATTATATTTTCGTGTATCATTCTAAACGGAAGTTAAGTTTGTGTGTGTGGTGCATATATATATGAAAAAAGCATCTTTCCTTTTTACTTTTCCTATGTCCATATTTATCATTAGTTTTCTGAACCTAGAAGCTACGTGTATTTACACTTTGTATATGCAAAGACCCACTTGGGTTTCCTCCATCGAGCTTGAGTATACCAGTACAGCTGTGAGAGCATACCAGTATTCAAAACACCTTCATCCTCCCCATTAGTCCTCTTTCAGTGAAAATAGTCTTTTCTTTATGGGAGAGGAAGTTTGCCCCCAGGTGGTTAGAATACAAGGGCTGGCACCTCGGAGGCTCAGTTTTGCCACTGAACCTCTATGCATTGTTGGCCAAGTCATCTTATCTCTATAGTCTGTTTAACCAATTTGCAAAAGAGAGAACAGGGCAAAGGTATCTATTTTGACTTTCAATCATTCCTGTGAAAATGTGCAAAGTAATCTACCCTATGCCCACAGAGTCTCTAACTGAACTATCTATGTTTTTCTAGAGTTTAATAAGATCTAACTTAAGGTTTAATAAAAACTCACTTTCCTCAAACAATAATTATCAAATTTCAATGATATTTACTGCTAGGACACTTTCCACTGTATTTAAGTGGCCCATTCTTAATTTTATCCCATTATGTCCATTTATTCCTTTCATTAACCCACTCCTTTGACCATTTACCTGCCTCCAATATCCACAAATATCCATTCATGTGTTGAGCAAATAATCAAGCTATGCATACTTAACCAATTTAATCCTTACGTCAACAAAAAATCCATCTCTCCCATTTCTTAACCTGGTGGCATTCCTGATCCATTTCACTGCTCTTAAAAATAAAGAGAGTAGGATGGATCAAGCAGCATAAAAAGAACACAGAGCTGCTGCAGGTCTTGGTTTTGTCTGGGAAACCCAACACTTGGGCAACTTCAAAGGGTCTTCTAGGAGCAAAAGATGCTTTTTCATTGCTCTCTTGCTACTCACTGGCACAATGTGTGCCCTCCATCCCCCCAGACGGAAGATCTCAAGAAGAATTAGGAAAGCAGATCTTCATTACAGAGAAGGAAAACAGGAAAGTAAAGCCCTGTAAAACAGGAGTGGAGTTGCTGCTACCAGGCCCTGTCCTTGTTGCTTTTCGTTTTCTTGTATAGCTGGAGCTAGCACTGCTGTTTCCTCGGTAATATTCCCTTTCCAAGCAGTTATTAACGTGACATTCAAAACAACTGTCCTTAAAGTCCGAGTAGATGGTTCTTAGTCCTTAACCTACTGAGATCTTCTCCCAGCACATTTATTCCTGGTTTAAGTAGTTACAGCAGTTGCTCACTCCTGAAGATTTGCACTGTTGAGGTGAGTTGGCCCTGGCCAGCAGCCAAGCACCCAGACAGCTGTTCAGTTGCTCCCTTCTCCCACAGGATGGGGAGAAGACAGAAGGAAGGAGGGAAGACTTGTGGATCAATATAAAGACATTTTGATAGGAGAAGCATAAGATGCATGTGCAAGCAAAGCAAAATGAGGAATTTTCTCCACCAATTCTCATTGGCAGGCAGATATCCAGACAGTTACAGGGCAGCAGGGCCTCAGCATACGTAACAGCTACATGGGAAGACAAACACCATAACCACAAACTTCCCTATTTCCTCCATCTTTCCCCCAACTTTTAATGCTCAACGCTACATCATATGGTATGGAATATCCCTTTGGTCAGTTGGGGTCAGCTGTCCTGGCCGTGTCCTCTCCCAACTTCTTGCCCACCTCTAGCACAGACACTGTGCAAGCACTGCTCTGTGACAGCCAAAACACTGGTGTGTTACCAGCACAGTTTTAGTCACAAATCCAAAACACAGCACTACACGGGCTGCTATGATGCAAGTTACATCCAGCTAGCCAGCCCCAGTAGAATGATTCAGATCTACAATTTAGGAAAACAAGTGAAGCACCCACATGTCTGTCACGTTCCTCGAGCTCCCTTTTTGCCCAGCCAGGCAGCTCTGCTCAGCTCGCAGGCCTGACAGTCCCAGCTTGTGTGCTTCCTCTGGGGCACCTTTCTATCACCCGCCTCCAACCTAACGCACTGGCCTGAAGAGTGCTGAACAGAAATCTCAGCATAATGAAAGCACAAGCAAAGAGAGTGATGCAAACACTGAATAAATAAAACTGGCTACATTTAGGGTGAGTAAAACCAGGGACTTAACCCACACACTTTTCTGCTTGTTTGTATCTTAGACAAAATCCTTATTCATAGATTTAAATCAACTTTCACATTTACTTTTACCCACATTTACCTCATCCATTTATTTCTTGAATTACTTAAGTACCTCTCAGCACTATAGTATCTGAATGCTTAATTGCATCCTTTGATCTCTGTGTTTCCACACAGGCTAGTGTCCTCGGAATTTGTGTGGATATTAAAATGTTCTCTTTGGCCATAAAATCAAGTTGGTGGGCAATTACTTCAATGTGACACCTTATATAAGCTTACCATCATGCCTTCACTTCAAACATTGCAAGTCAATGAAATTATATTGTAGCCATTGACAACACATACAATTTTGCCTGTTTGATATCCCATTACTGCAACAGAAGCCACAACGGTTTTGGGAAAAGAGCTTTTTCCATAAGAACATGCTAGCATTTTTTTTGCTCACAAGTAGGGCATGTTCATAGGGAGCACAGTAACACCACTTAAGTGACTATTACAGAGTATTTGTTTGTTTCCAAGAGAATGTAAAGAAATACACCCACATGCCTATATATAGAATTATCAGTAAAAGATGACCGACAGCTCCTACACAAAGTCAAATCACTCATGCAAAGAATTATTTCACCTGTGCAGTCAAAATAGCAAAAGCATTAAATATTCTCCAACTAGATACTTTGCTAGGACACGGGATCGGTTGCATTGCACCAGGATATACACCCAGATCTCTGTGAAGTATACAAAACTCTAGTGGAAAACAGAAACTGTAACAGTACAGTTCTACCAGCAGTTCCCAAACTTCCTGCTTCTGCTCATCTTTCAGCTTTAAATCCTAACATACACAACCAAATTTCTGTTGGGCTCAAAACTACCTCTTCACATGAGAAGCCTAGAAACCCACAAGCCTTGAAGTCTGAAGGGAATACACTTCAAGATTAAAAAACAAAAAGAAAAAAGAGTAATGCCAGTTTTAGAGGACTATGAGGATTAAGCACAGAATATCACTTTCATTATATTCTAAGGCCAAATGTTGTATGGAACAGAAGTTAATAAAATAAGGAGAAAATCTAAATCCACAATGATCAAAAAAAGCCAACTGCTTTTCAGTTTTTTAGGATCGTATATTAAATGCAAAGAAAAATTGAATTCTGTTCCATGTATCAGTTAAAGCAAAGCTACTGAGGGGCTATGCTATAACCTACTTAGATTAATCAGCAACTCACCAGGGATCGGGGTGCATTAACATGAATTGCATGCTTACGTAGCAATTCCCTGGACTTTCTCGCATCAAAATCTGCCTTAGCTAGTAGTTTAGAGCCTTTTTGATCTCAGAAGTCTCGCATGACCACATGCACAATCCTTTACTTGCAGAACTGTTCCCAACTCTCCATCGCTCCCCAACCTGATTCCAGCACAGTGACTAAGTAGTAATAGGAGGAGAAGGACAGGCAATCTAACAGTACAAACAACTGATCAAATTTCTGGACTTGTTTTCTGAAGACTTCTAGCTGTGGACTTCGACTAATTTTTATTCTCTTTTTACAGACATCAGGAAAGAAGAAAGAGTGAATGAATGTACACTTGTGACAAGAAACTGTTAAATGGAAGTTCTTTAATTTCCACCTCTCTCCCTCACAACAACTAACACAGGTAAGGTAATGCTTTCAGAAATACCTAGACACACAGTCCTATGATATCCAAGTGATTTGGAAGACCACAAACAACATTGCACAACACCAAGAAGCGACAACACAAGTGAACACTTACACTGGGTCTCAAACCCCAATTTTTAGGAGTCTCATCATGTTACCCCCCTGTATAGGATTTCTTTTGCCTAGATGAACTAGTATCTGTATACATCTTTAAAGATGTTTAACAAAAAGATGACAACATATTGAAAAGCACCACAAGAACCCCAACCAGATATATTAAATTTATTGTGACAGAGAAACTGAACTGCTGTGATGAAAGCAAAGCCATGTTTATGCTGTGGTTAAATTATGGCTTTAAGATATGATAGTCATTTATCTATATCTGAAGGGTATGAACTGGTCCTTCAAGCATGTAACCCTGCACTAAGTATACATACTGAAATCAATGGGACCACTTATACAATCAGATTTTGCGAGGCTGGAGCGCAGCAGTGGGGGCAAATTGCTCCAAGGTAACCACAGAGCTAAGTAGGATGAAGAGGATGAAAATGACATTGAAACGCATATAATGGGCATTATGAGTGGGCAAAAAATCCCAGAAAAGCAAGTGCTTAGACTAAAACCTTCTCCTGAAAAGACAAGTAGAAAAAGCTCCTCTGTTTGTGATATCTGAAGTTCTACTGGACAGAGAAACGCATGACACGCAAGTGCACAATCATGCACAGTTATGGTGTCTTCTAAGCTACATCACCAGAGGTCTTTCACCTCAAACTTGCTGCGAGTCAAAGAAATACTTTTTGCACTATTATCCAGTGAAAAATCTTAGAACACTGCACTGACAATGAAAGTAATAATTAGAAAATGTAGTTCTGTGTTTATTTTCTCCTCAAAAGTCTTCCCCAACTTTGCTGGGTCTTCCTCTAAGTGCTGTCTCTACAGACCCAGCCTAGGATCTCTATCAAAGTGGGTTCTCTCCTGCCTCTTATACCACACTGAGATCATTAATAAGTTATGGCCTCAGTAACACCTTTTCTAATCTTATTGCCTTCACTAGGGTTCTGTAAGTGTAATTTAGCACTTCATTTAAGGCAATGAGATTGCAAAGGCAGCCTAGAAAGCGGAGCACAGTTTATAACATTGCTGATGACAATGCACAGCAAAGTCCCTTTTAGTCTCCCAGCTGGTGTCACAGACACAAGAGTAGTAACATGTGACTTCACTTAGTACGCCTGCTCCGCATTCATGTTTACACTGACACGACACTTTTAACAAAAAACTATAACGTGCATAGATTTTATTTAAAAAACAATCTCATTTTAACTATGAGTGTGACGATTATATAATTTCAAGGCGAAGTCTTACTTTAGGCTCCCCGTACTGCTTCAAAATCCCACTTGCAACAACTATTTGCAAGAAAAAAAATGCCAGATACATTCTGAAGACCAAAGAGAAAAACTTAAACTAAACTTAGGGAAAATTTGTCAGACAATTCCTGTTTGCAACTCATGGGGTCAGGGGGGAAAGTACAGGCTCTGAAATTTTTCACTTATGGCTAATGTGCCTCCAGTTTCCTTGTGGCTCAAGAAAACTTACTACCAACCCTGAATGTCTTTATATCATGTGAAAATATTTAAAATGTTATAGCTTAAGTCTACTGAAAGAAATAAGCTGTGAGTAATCACATAACTAAGTATAGCTAGTCTGTGTGAAAGAAGGTCCTACTTTCTCAACAACTTTTGGAGAGCATCCAGATCAGGTACTGCAATAACACCCAATTATAAAAAAAAAAAAGCAGCCCCTCAAAATGCTGAACAGCTGTAACCGATAACTCAGAGGAAAACCTTGAAAACAACGCAGCCGAAAAGGAGGTTTTCTGTAGGTCTTCATCTGTGCATGGAGACTCCAGCCTTGAGGCTTCACTTCTTGTGTCAAATTTTGAAAGCCTGAGGTAAAGGCAAACCATAGCAGGGGCGCAAGTGAAGACTAGACAAACTTACCAGACATGTATTTCCTAAGAGAAAGCTGGAGGAACTCCAACCCGTTCACAGGGACCGTACTGCCATCCAGAGGTAGGCTGCAGCTCAAGAGCAGGTGAAGTCTTCTTGAATTGGCATGAAGCAAAGACCTCTCTTCAGCCCACATGGCAGACTCCAGTTTTCAGGGAGCCATACAACTGATGGGGCAGTTTATTTCTGCAAGGGCATGAGGTTTATCCTCTGATTGTATCACTCCCAAGCATGGATCTGTTGCAGAATAGCCTCCAAGCAGGTTTTTCTAGTTTAGCTTTTCAGAAAAGGTGATTAACTCTGTACTAGTAGCCTTATTTTTTCAGGACAATTAAATGCATACACACAAAGCTTTGCGGGGGCAAAGTATTGTTGGTCTAAGAAAAAACGAAAAACAACCACCCAAATCCAACCAGTAGTATGGGAATAAGGATGGGGCTTTTATAAAAGTGTTCAGGACAGTCTGAGATTTATTTTTGGACAGTAACCTGAAGAGACATGGAGGTCTTACGGGGTCTAACCAAGAGATCTGGTTGATGGAGAGCTCCCTAGGAAGTACTGGCATTTATGCATTTCCTTTCCAGGCTTCTGTGGTGAACGCTTCAGTTTATAAAGGGAAGGCAGAAGGTGGAGGACAGATTCCCTTTTTACTTCATTCAACATGTAGAAGAAACTGAGAGATAACATGTGAGAGAACATTTAGACCAGAGGAGGAGGTAGGAATAAGGCAGGATAAGAAAAGTGAGCTGCTTATCAGTTGGTGACTGTGATCCAAAACCTGACCTGAAAAATACTGGTACCAGGTACAACCTCGGAATGTGAGAGGTGGCCAAGTAGCTCGTTTACCTAAATGAATACAAGTGCATTCTTACCTCTTGACCTAGACTGAGCAATAAACATTTAGTGTTGAAATACACAGCAAGGTATCTTACAGCTTAACATTAAAGATCAAAAAATGCAAAGTTATGTAAGTATTTTCCTACCTTCTTAATGTAGAATTTTGCATGCTGAAATTCTTAAAATTGAAACACTCATTTTAGGTTTAATTTAAAAGGTAAAAAGGAATGATTTGTTTGATGAAACAAAGAGCACAAGTCACAAAAGACATTCCCGCTCCGTGGGGTGCATTAAGTCGTAATCATCTTATTCTGCAGAATGGAAGCTTGACATAAGATACCTATATTATTACCAATAGTTTATAGACTCTTAGCATAAGAGGTGTATCAAATTGCTTGGATAGATATAGCAAAGGGCATCGAAATAATTACTTGAAATCCAAACACAATTATACTCATATACAATTACATCCTTTCCTTGGAACGAAATCTTTTGTCTCCATGCTATCTGCAGCCAATGCAACTGAAGACTCTGGAGAAATGGAGAAAGAACTCACTCTGGATGAGGGCAATCAATCAAAATCTTCTCTGGAACTAGAACTGCTGTTATAACAGATCAATAAATGCTACCTGTTGATCTACAACAGTAAAAGCATGAAGGCATCTACTCAAAATGATACATATATATGTATCAGCCACTGCATGTGTGTATGTGTTTATTTAAATATTAATTCTAAATAAACTTTAGAGGTTTGTTTTTATTAATGCATGCACATAGATAAGCTGACATTGACCAAGACCATCTTACTGCTCTATCAGCCTGAAATTCTGCAAGAGGAAGAAACAGACAAGTCAAATATTAACGGAAAGTGAGATTTTCCTTGCAATAGCCTCAATAAATATGTCGGTCAGGGAAAAAATAGGTCAAAAATAGAAAGCTTATATCTCCGATACCAAAGAAAAGAATGTTTGTGTCAAATCTATTGGAGAAATTGCCATGAATGGTTCATCTGTGTGAAAATATGATCCTTGTAATGCTGCTACGATCAGCGAGACCTAGGATAATATGTTGAATAAGAGCTGCTTGCAGAAGTTAAAAATGTCCATGGGAAGCTTTAATTTACATGTATGTTTTCCTAGTATTTTAAAATGGGCAGAAGAGGAAAGTATAAAAAATTGCTTTTTGGGATGGTTCATTAATTAGTATAAAAAGGGAATTATATCAAGCATGAATATTAAGGTGAAGTTCCACACGACATTCAGCATTTTCCCAGTACACAAAATTTTTCATTTGAACTCATCTGTTTCCTCAGTTTTGGATCATTTCTACTTCTTTTTCCTGTGGCCCATACGTTCCTGCTCTTATATACGCAGTTCAACTTCCACCCTTTCCTAAAACACTCAGAAAGATAAAGTACAATGAAATACACAGTACCTTTAAACCAGAGAATCAGAAAAGTACCTTTTTATTAGCGTCATATGCAAGGTCTGCTCGAGGAAGCGTGTACTAATTCAGCATCTAATTCTGCAGCAATCCTCACACAGAAACCAAGCTGCCTCTGCTCTGGATTCTTCAAGCAGATATTTCACCGTAAATCTCAAAAAACTTTTTCATGAGTGGCGACTTGGGAACTTGATCCTGTTGGGACTGGCTGTAACGAGCAGCAGTTCTCTCTGGGGAGGCCAGAAGAGGCTGCATATGCTTAACTCAAAGAAAGTACCTTAAAGGGCAGCAGTCGTTGCATTTACTGCAAAACACATAATTTAGCTCTCAGTGACTCTTCAGTGAGAATCTTGCCAAGCCTACTGTCCCCAAAAGACAGACACCTCAATATCGGCTAAAAAAAGTTAGTTGTGCTACAAATTGACAACTGAATTTGTGTGTGCCGTGGTTTATCACACCTTCCTATGTTTGCAGCCAAAGAGAAGAGAGAGAAATACCGATAACCAAGGTGTGTCCAGAAAAAAGTGTTACAGATGTGCGGTGTTTTTCTTTCCCCCTGCTTTTCTGTATCACCTTCTGATTTATTTCAGGTTACACAGAGAATCTGGTGGCTCATTGTGCTATTGTTTGAGTTTTATATAATCTACCTGCAATTGCTTACTCCTTCCATTATCTGCCGGAGACCTGTTTTACAATGGAATGTGGTTACTGCAATGGGCTTTTATTGCCAATATCTTCATACACAAAATTCAACTACTACATTTCCTTCTATGCTTTATCAAAAAGACTTAGCTGGAAAATGTTTAACACATCCTAAGAATGCAACACTAAGGACCACTAAGAGAGGATGTTGAGGTGGAGAATGTTTTTCTTTTTTCTTTTTAACGAGAATAATATAAACTGAAGTGTTCTTACTCAGGGCATACATGAAAACACAAATAAATCATTTCAGGTGAGCATAAATTCTGCTTGAATTGTAAATGACCCTGCTAAGAGAAATTAGATTGAGGCAGAAGCTTAAGTTCTCTTCTGTACACCTACTCTTCTTTGGGGCATTTTTCAGATTCTGGCAAACAAATTTAGACTGGAGCTGTAGAAAATCTATGATTTCTAACACTTTTCTCACAAACCCTCAATTACTCTATTTTTAAGATGTTTAAATGAAAAAGACTGCCAAGGCCTTGGCTTGTTTCTTTGTTTAGGGATTGTTTTGTACCTGTGTTGAGGGAATTTGATTTTATTTACTGTCATCAAAAAGGCCATTTTTAATAATACATTGAAAAATACAGGGGGTTGAATTTGTTGCTTCTCCTTTTCCTCCCTCATAGCCTCTGGTGGACATTTACTTATGCAGTGATGTAGGATAAACAGTCCTTCAGACTGAATACTTAAATTTGTGAAACGGAAGCTCAGAAAACACAGGATGCAATCTACTGAAAGAGGACTGTTGGGGGGTGTGTGGGTGTGTGCGTGTGTTAGCTGTTTTCTTTTTACTTTTAAAAACAGCCAGTCAGATTATTTGAATCCCAGATTTAAGTGGCTTTCTCATTCACAAAGTACAGTCCAATAGCTGACTTGCTTTGAAATTGAAAACAGTGTCAGGACCTAAGTCTGTCAGGGCAGTGTAAATTTGGAACTCCCATCGACTGCAGTTAAAATCATATATATCGACGATTAGAAATTGGCCTATAACATGCTTTAATTTCTTAACCATTTCACAACAGAGATAAATCTCCTCCATATCAGTCAATTATTTGCTGTTGCCAGTGTTACAGCTATGTCAGACTCACTGATCACATTCCTCCTGATTGCTTCCCTCATCCTAGAGAGATAACTGTACACAATAAAGGCAAAACAACAGATGATCTTTCAGCTGCCTGAAAACTTTAAGGAGAAAATTATCAAAGCATTTCTGTCCCAAGTATCCACTTGCTACTCAAAAGAATGAAGCTTCTTAACCAAAGGCACCTAAGAATGTTTTCATCTGTGGAAATGTGAATCATTTCTAAAGAAATTAAGGAATTGGCTATAATGAGTATAGAGGACTAAGAAATTAATAGTAGAAAGTATATTTTATAGAACAGCTAAATCCCACATGATTTTTAACCAAATGATTCAGTAATTCTCTAACCATATTTTAAGGTTTATCTAAATGCCAGGCAATTACAACTCTACAGAAACAGAATAAAAACTCGGTGTAATTAACATTCAAAGTAGCTGCTAATTTGTCCATTTATTTGCAGCTCATGCAACTTCATAACAGAGTTTGCCAGACTAACCTGTTTAGATGTACATTCCTTGTACCAGCAGAGTTATTAAAACAAACAATACATTTTCAGTGCATCTTTCTCTCAATCTGTTAAAGCTGAGCAAAACCACATTTGAAGCTCCGAGACTCGCACCCAGCAGTGTCCACTTTAAATAGAAAAATCTCATTGATTGCATGAAACTCAGGTCTCATTTTTGTCCATCGATTCCCCTGGTGACCTTCTGCAGCATCAAAGCCCAGAGCGAACCCAATCTGACCCCGACTTTATGTGCATTATTATATTGAGAGACAGGAGCTACTTACAGTCCATGCCATTGTCTCCGTAGATATGTAATAAAGTATTCTAGAACTGCTCCTGCAGAGAACACTTCATGCACTCGGCATTTCCTTTTCTCTGTCTCTCTCTCTCTCCCCTCCAATCTTAAAATTCTTCTCTTTGCTGTGCTGAATGCTTTTTTTCCCCCTACAGTGGACAGCTCAAATGAGCAACTTCAGACTTTGACTAATACTCACATAACTCTCAGTAAACAACATCCTTCACGCAGATCTATAACTAATAATAATGCTCTTTATTAAGCTCTCCTGTGAAACAATATGTCTAATAAAAGCTGCTCTCCATGCCGTTTTAATTATAATAAATCACCTTCATTATGATGCATACTTCAATATAACATGCCTAATGCTTAGCTACCTAGGATACTACAATAATGAGGACAGAGAGTAGACACATCTTGAAGAAAGTTATTTACACACACTGAAAAATTCTACAGTACCCTACTGCTTTGCAACATGAATTTCAACAACTTTTATCTTACCTTACTGTTCATAACATCACAGCTGAGAAGAAACACCCCCCCTGAAAAATGCTGTTTACACAAATAACAGGACCCTGAATACATCCACTAGCATGGAAAAATAAGTCCTTGCAGTGCAATCATTTCTCTATAAATGTATAAAAGTATTTTACCACCCTGTGCAACAAATCAGTGATGAGACTATAGGCTGTTGTGTGCCGGTACCTAGGGATTTCATGTCAAAGTCAACTTCCTTGGCAATCCCTAGGGAACTGCGCTGTGCACATTCTCATGAAAGGTGTGAAAATCTGATTTTCTAAAATGGATCAGTAATTCTCTATGAAGGGGAAAAGGATCGATAAATCTTTGCTAAGTAGATTGTAAAGGAAAAATTATTCTTTCAGTGACAGTACATTAGGATCCTCCAAACAATCTCAATAAACTAAAGACATAGCATTTCTCCACCAGCTACTTTTGACTTCTGATATATTTTTGTAATCTCAGATCATTCTGCAATGCACATACATTTATATTTGCTAAGCAATGTTCCATGTTGATGTTGATTTATGAGTATATGCCATTATAATGCTTGGCTGTGAGTAGAAAAAGAAAATTATTAGCTGCTTGTAACCTGATAGATGTGATACGAGGAAATGTCATTACACCCATGCACACATATATGTTTGTTACTATATCACTCTCTCTGTGCCTACACAAATATTCTGTACTCTATATATTCACACACACACAAATATTTACTACACTGTGTGTATATATATGATGATTTTTTTTTGTATGTGCACATATATAGCTACATTTTCAGGCACTGAGAGTTAATTATAACATATATAGCGACTGTAACTCTACTAGGTGCTTCACAGACCTGAAAGGTGTTCAGTCAGTTACTGAAGTAGCACATGCCATCTGGAATTTACACTTTCAAATCAGATAGCCACGTTGTACTTAAACATGTGATTTTTACATACAAGCAAAAACAGCATCTGCCTGAAGACAGCATGATAATACGGCCTACAGCAAGCAGTCCAAATGTATTGCCAAGTCAGAAGTGGGCTACGCACGCAAGCAGAGGAATTCATTTGTCCTTTTTACACAATCTCTTTCTCCTGCTGCAGAGAGTAAGAGGATCCTGCCAGAGACGTCTGTAGTGTTGTTTCTGCGGCAGTGGTAATATGCACAGTGTGGGCACTTAAATGTCCATTCCAATTCTAAATGCCAGCGCCGGTATGAAACTTAACATGCTGGGTTGCATTTCTATTCCTGGTGCTCCTAGCACAGAAGTATTCTGGGTGGTAATCTTTGAGGGGATGCATGCTGAGGAACGGAAAAAAGAGCTTTGTCCCTCTCCCTAATGCTGAGAAACCAGACAGGAGAGGAGGCTGCCTCTGCTGCCGGGAGAAATCTGTAGTCTGGAGACCAGGATCTCTCCTGCAAGTAGGTTTTGAAACAAACACAGAAAATCAAGTCTAAGGAAGCCCAAAATGAGAAACCAAGTATGACAGGAAGGCACAGACAGGAAAAATTTTGAGTTCAGCACTCTGAAAGTGCTTCGTGTTTGACTGAGAGCCCCAAAAGGGATGGGGTTTGAGCCCTACGGTGCAGTTCTGAATATTTTATGATGCAGAACTCTAATGGAGCTAGTGACATCCTGAAAACCAAGCTGTGCACCTGAATAAGTTTCACTGGCATTTTCCAGATGATGGAATGATGGTAGAAGTCATCGTTATTTATACTTGGAAGATCCAATACCTTGTATACTTCCACAGCTCAAGGAACCTGCTGGCACGCTTTCCTTAATCCATTCCGTTTGTCTTTTATTGGTTTGTGTCTGGGTTTTTGTTTGTTCGTTTTGCTTTTATAAACAGGGCAATACTAACAAGAGTGCTCCAGAACAGATGCTGCCCTAGGTCCTGGTTGAGCAGAGGGTATCAGAATGTACCTGAACACGTCGGGCCACTGCTCGGTTTGATGCTTGAGGGAGCATGTAGTTAAAATTACCTCTTTTTTTCCCCTATTATCTCTACCATCCCTGTGTCCACCGGAACAAATAAGACAGGAGAAAGTGGACTGACAGTGGACAAAAACATATAAAGGAGAGTAACAAATACGGTATATCAATTCCTGATAAAGTCAATTCATATCATTGTCATAAGGGACAGAAGGATAAAATTAAGTTCTCTTGGACTGACAAACCTCATTTTTACCCAAGAACACCATGGCAAGGGATCCTCAGGAGCCCTCTGCAGCTTCTCCTCAGACCTGTATTTTGAACCATTGCAGTGGAGCTTCTCAAAGCACTTCACACGTTTCAGATAATGAAGCTTCACAACACCTCCTCCAGGTGTGGCAGGGAACAGAAATAAGGCCCACACATGTGCACACACACTGGGGTACCACAGGGAGGCAGAGTCAACATTTTAAAGCTGGATGCTTAATCTACTCTAGTCTGAAATTTTGACCTAGGTAACTAGGTGAAAACCACACAGGAAACCAATGCCAGACTAGTCCTTCCCTCTCACCTGGAAGATATGGAAACACACTTGAAAGTCAGAAAGACAGAGCTAGTCAGTGGCAGCCCATGGCCAGTACCCATCAAAGGGGAGCTCTGGCCCATACAGATACAGTAATATACATGCTCCTGTCCATCACAGACATCCAAAAATTGTTTGGGGTATCTCAGACAAATATGACATCATCTTTTACCATAGGTTTTGGAAAAGGATATCTTCATTGAAACCAAACTATGGAATCATTCAGTTTCCCTGCAACATCACTAATCAGAAACGAAAAATAGAAAGGCCCTAATACTACTTGCAAAATAGCACACTGGTGCCTCATCTGTTAAAGAAAAACATGCCTTGCTAAGGTAGGAGTTCATGACCCACCACACCAGCAGGGTATAACAGTTGTATTTCAAGCCCTACGTCATACTGAATAAATCCCATTCTCTCTTATGCCATCAGTATGTATCTTGCACTACACTTCTGAGGACAGCCCCCTCCTGAATTCATAGTTCAGACCCATGTCCAGCGTTCCAGCTGTGACCGACTGACCCAGAGTAGCATGAATTACCTTGTTTAGTCTGAAAGCATTTATTCAGACTGTTCTCTAACCCACACAGCCAGCACCTCTAGGTGTTTGGTTTCCTCCGTTGTTCACAGAAAGGTTGGGTTTTTTTGGTTTGTTCAGTGACAGGATTTTCCTGGAACGCAGGTTTCAGGAATATCGTTTGCTACAGGGGAAAAAAACAAAAAAACAAAAAAAACCAAACCACCACCCCAAAACAACCTACACAACTTTTTAGTCTTTCTTCATTTTTTCTAATATCACAGATTAGGAGAACAGTGAATGTAAGATTAAATACTTCTCCTATATCTGAAATTTGGTAATAGTCTCCTCACAGAGGGAACACCACTTACAGCTCCCTGTCTGTCTACCCAAAATGGGCCTGTTGCTACTGAACAAGAGCTATTTGGGTCAGGAAAGGGATGAACAATTTTTTTTTTTTTTTTTAGTTTTTCATCTCCTTTAATTTCCTCATATTCAGACATGATGTAAATTTTGACTTAACAGTACTGTAATTGTTCAGTCCTGTTTTAACACAACTTTATTTACCCATTTTTGCTTTTGATACTGTGCCCTTTCACAAGCCATACAACAGAGGTGAATTCAGAATCCCTGTGTCTGCTCCTGGAATAATATGCAGGAGAGGCCAGTCCCAACTGCAGGATGCTGCCTAGCAGGAAGCGTTTGCATGATTACAGACGAGACAAGTCACAGTTGTCTATACATCTGCACTAAGAAAATCAGATACTAAACAGTATGGATCTCTGTTTAGAGATACTGGCTAAAATGCCTAAACATCAAAGGACACACTCAAAGACCAATGTTTGTAATTTGCACAAAGGTGCAAATCCTGCACCCACCAAAATACACAATTCCCATTGCTTTCAAAGAGGGGAGACTCTATCCAGGAAATCCGGATGGCCATTCATCAAGGGGAGGCCAGTGGAGACATTGCATCTGTGGGCCAGGCCCTTTTTATGTCATCAAATGCCCACAACAAATTACACCAGTGGTGCCACACAACAAAATTAACCTTACACTAGGCACCTTAAGCTGCATTTTCCAGAATATTAAAAAGTTTCTTCCAACTACATTTTAAAGAAATATTTTTGACTCATTGCCCTGAACAAATGTTAAGGAGATTTGCTAACTTAATTATCTGAACACTTATGTGAATGTTATATAGGATAGCACATAGACACATGTGCAAAATTCCAGGATATAATTCTACAATAAACTCCTAGAAAGTTTCAGAAAGGAGCTCTTCTATGTCATGAGCTAAAAATTGCATTTGTATTCAAAGGCACGTTATACTCATAGTAATACAACTAGACAATGTGAATTTTCAAATTAAATTATAGAGCAACCCTGTAGTAAAGGCTGAATCTTACTTCCCCTCTTAATGCCATGAAATTTCACCTAATTTCTCAAAGAAACTCAACTTTAGAAGTTGTACATTGTAGCTCATCACATAGTAAACCTTTTTCTGATAAGTTTAAAAACATAATAAAAAGGAGGTTTTAGGTTTTGAAAATGAACCTACTCTAACCCGTTTTATCTGCCCTATAGAAGAACAATTATCCAGAGGGACCTCAACAGGCTGGAGAAACGGGCTGACAGAGACCTCATGAAGTTCAACAAGAAGCAGCATGAAGTCCCCCTCCAGGGGAGTAACAACCCTGTGCACCAGTACGTGCTGGTGGACAATCAGCTGGAAAGTAGCTTGGCAGAAAAGGACGTGGGGTTCTGGTGGACACCAAGCTGAACATGATCCAGTGATGTGCCCTTGCAGCAATGAAGGTGAATGGGATCCTGGGCTGCATTAGGCAAAGTATTGCCACAAGGTTAAAGGAGGTGATCCTTCCCCTCTATGCAAATTTACTAGACTAATAAAGAAAATTTACCTTGTTCTGCTGCGTTTCAGGTTTTCCTGTGCCTTATCTAACAGAAGAGGGAACTAAAAATGCTGCATGGGGAACCAAAAAGGGAGACAGATAGGGAAAATAAGCCCCGCACAAGAGATGCCAAGTTTGGGAGGGAACAGGAGGAGCAGCAAAGGAAAACAGAGGACCTGGAATAACATCCTGCCTTGAAGTGAACTAATTTCAGCTGCGAGCACAGTGAAACAAAGTAAAGAATGGGGGAATGTCATTTCTATGTTATGCCATTATACATTCTGCAAATGGACAGACACCTTGGAATCTTCAGGACAAATTCTGCTTCGAATGGCCTGGTAAGCCTTCCGCTTTCATTCATAATAAAGAAAAAAAATTAAAATTACCAAAGGGGTTGAGTTCAAACATCTTTTCAGTGCAGTGCTACTGTCACCCTGAAACACTGCAGTAATTTCTGTAAATTTTTAAAGAACAACTTTAAGGTGAGGAGTCTGGGAAGGAGACTTAAGGGTTTCCATGAGCATCTGGCAATTCTGCACTGTTAACTGCTACTATCACTTGTTTATATCATCCACCTTCTGTAGTCACCCTCAGGTTTGGCTAACTAATCGTTAACATGCTAATTCAGTAAATGTGCCAAGAAAATGTACTGATTACTGAGGCCCATACATGTTTTCGGGACCATATGCCTAGGCCACTTTTGAGTGGATGCACTTGACCCATCTCAGTTGCTTATACAGGTGATCCGGTTTAGTAATACGAGAAATTAAAAAATTTAGGAAGCAGCATAGCAGGCAGGTCCTCTGGAAAAACACCTTTAAAAAAAAAAAACCTTGAGAACTACAGCTTGCAGAGAATTGTTGCAGAGCAGGCCGCACCACTGTGAAGCACAGGTGCTACTCATTAAGTTCAGGAGACTTCATGAACATGCCTAGATCTGTTGACCAATTAATGCAGATCAACATTTAGGACCTGATTCAGGTCACTGACATCAGTAGAAGCAGGTTTACTGTACCCTGGATGCAGATTTGGGCAGCGTTCTTAGGATTTTCACAAGAAGTAACATTCTTAGTTTAATAAAAATACTGTCAGAACTTCCACAATACTTCACGATGAGCAAGCTCACTAGCCATATTTGTTAAAGGCTTAGATGATCGTAAATGAATGCCATATTCATAAGCATTTGAGATTGGAAGTAACCATCTTTGTCTTGTTCAGTCAATTGTCAAAATTATCTTCAAAACACAGAGTTACCTAGGCCCTTCTTTCCCCACATGCATTAATTTCTTCCCTAACTTTCTGGCATTATAACCAAAATCTTCAAGACGTGTTTGTGATTATGTCACCAGCTCTACCCTCCCTGCCGAAAAGCTACCTAGAGACCACCTTTGTGGGCACAAGCAGTCCTTTCCAGGTAAAGATGAAGAATTTAAAGAACCGTGACTGAGGAAGAGCAGATTGGGCAGAGAAAGTCTTTCTTTCTGAGAAGATAAAGAAACCAGCTTTGCAGCTGACTCTCTAAGCAGAAAGTTCTGCCCTACTGAGGCCATCCATGACAATTTGGTAGCCCTACTGAGCTGCAGCCCTAGTTCTAACAAAATAAGCAAGGTGTGCATTTAAAATACGAATGGGACTGGTGGTGAACTTTTAAATTATTTATGTTACAAAAGACTTTAAGCTACCTAGCATGCCACCACCACGTTAAAGCAAGATACAACTTGAGAATAAGCAGAGAATCAAAGTAACTAGAATGTGAAAGATCAGGCATTTTGTTCAAACACGAAAAAATATAAACGCCATTGGAAATGGCTTCTCTGTTAAGCTTTCTCTCTCTTCCTCTTCCTCCGTAGAGTATCAGCATAAGCAAATCAGAACACAAGACTGTTTATAAACCAGACTGAAAGATCTCAAGTATATTTTATTGACCAAGCAAAGCAGGCAGATAGCACAAAAAGGGAACTATGTTTTTAAATGCTTTTAGAAGGAGAAAAAGTTAAGTAATGCTGTTGCTAGCAGCCACGCAGTTCATGTAAGAAGTGTCTTTAAAAGGCAGGGGATGTATAAGGAGAACGGCCTCTGCAGAGCAAAGCAGCATCACAACACACCTCCAGATTACTTCATGCACAAGGTTGACAAGTCTTTTAAATATTAAGGGCCGTGTTCTACTCTAATTCCACACATGGGACTCCCATTAATGTCAGTGGGTGTTTCACACAAAGCACAAGAATAGAAAACAGCCCTTGGCATCTTTTAGTATTAAAGAAAAAAGATTTCAATAAGTTTACTTAATCCATCAAACCGGCAGACTCTAGCATTAGCTCCTGTGATAGTGCTGTCAATGCTTGGTCAAGCCTAAAAAACCTTCAAGCTTAAGCAAGTCTTGACACAGCAGAGAAGCAGAAGCTCAAGATGGCCAACTGTAGGAAGTAAATAAACTTTTAAACGCAAAAAGAATAAAGGATTAAAGGATAAAGAAAATTATTTTCCCCCTTTATATCAACTTTTTCCAGAGAAGTTTCTGAAAAAGAAACCCTGAGCTTGGCAGGCTGGGTGGAAAAAGAAAAATAGAGACAAGTTTGGGGGTTGGGGGGAGCACGAAGTAGAGCATAGCTGCTAATCTTGCTAAGGGAGTTCTGCATTGACTTTAATGTATTGGGGCATACAAACTTTTTGACCATGCACTAGCTAGTTCCCTTGATAGCCTGGAGTAACTAGGGTTAAAGGTCTCGGTATATATCTGAAGTCCATGGGAAGACTGGATTTGTGCCTGAGAGAGTATTTTGCTCTCAGATGCCCAAGTCAGAGCTTTATCAAACAGTGTCTGCAAGAGGGGCAAGAATAAGACAACTCTGCTGATGCCTTACCCCCATCACTGTCCTGCCCCCACATTCCCAAGAGGAACAGTCTCTTCACCACCAGTTCCTGTTGCGTTTTTCATTTTAATTTTTTGTTTAAAGATCACAGAAGCCCCATACACTTGTTAGCCTAGGTTTTCGCTGGCTTGGTGGCTACCATTTTGGGTGGAGTGTCCTTGGCTCTGGGGTACTAGCCCTTGTGATAGTTGCAAGTGACCTAGTTACTTTGAAAGATGATAGAGCCAAATCTGAAATATTAGGTCCCATTCTCATTGCCATATTTAGTATCCATCTGGTTCAATTATCACCCAGGGCTGCACTGGGGGATTTCTGTAGCACAGAAACTGACACACATATATGGTCTGGCTGACAATTTAGCTAGACAAGCCTGCTGAAATCATGTAAGACTTATAGGATACATCGCATTAGTAGTCTGACCTTGGTACATAAAAGATTTGAGGCAATTTAAACTGTATTACTGGCACACAAAGGAGACAATTTGAAGAAAGCAACAGGGTAGAGGTACAGGTAGTTGTTGGACAGTGTTATGCAAGCTTTTTCTCTCCCCCTGGATATATTGATATACTTTATTTATAGCAGTAAAAGCATCTGAACACAAACAGCAATTGAAGACAAAGTTAAAAATTACAGAATGACAAGCCCTACAGCCAACTGTATCTAACAGATCTGTTCTCTCTTTATTTCTTTCCTCTAATTCAGTATAGGGCTGACTTATTTGCACCCATCAGTTTAACACATGAGCAGTAACAAAGCATAGCAGTCATCATGTTCTACTCCTTCCTTATTCAGTTGCTCTTTGGGATGAGCTCCCTCTTACTCACCACTGTCTTTCTTCCCTGTGTAGTTACATCAATCTCTCCTTGGATTGCTATTGAGGAAAAGCAATTGTCCAGAAGTGGAAGTTGCATGTAGCTCTGAATGGGGCAGCTTCCCAGAGTTCATTATGATCAACGGAGTGTCTTTCATTGACTTCTCTAAGAGCCGGATCAAAGCAAGACCCTTTTAAGGTCCCTCTGAACAAATTTCACCTGAAAATGCCAAGATGCTTCCTGCTAGGAAATCTACAGAGAATTCAGGCAGAACTCTGTTTTCAGTTTCACAACAAACTCAGATTAAGTGAATTGCCTTCTGTGGTTTTCCAGTGTCGATTCCAATTATGGCTAATGCTGTGTAAACCCTAGGCTTAAGAAACTACATCAAGAAAAGTAGGGTGAAGGTCAGCATGCACATGGGAAGCAGCACGATTTTGGTTTGAATTGCTTTTGGGATAGCAATTCCAAAACCTACGTCTGTTTACAATTCATGAAAGGTGGAAAGGTTACACTGAAAGGGGTTTGAAGAAGTCTTTGTAAGAGGTAGAGGCACAGCAGAATATATTAAATCATTCAAATGATATGCACAGAAAATAGAGTTACTCTTAACTACTTCCTCAGCAATCCACCAAAAAGACTAACACAAGCACATGCTAATTCATGTCCTCTGAATTCAATGGAGAAACTGAGCACTTCAGCATCAATGGCCTCTGCTTGAACAGGCCTTCTATTTGCAAACAGACACTGTTATGAATTCCCAACCAGTTCCAATGCTGTGTGAACAACTGCAACTTAAAAATATAAATCCACAGCACTGTGGACTAGTTACTAAAAGAACCCTCCTCCCTTCCCTGCTTTCACATATATAATCCTGTTGAATCCAATGGGACAATTCCCCTGAGGAGAGCCTACTTCTGGAAAGAAAGTTTTCATCATTGCTCAACAGTCATACTAGATCATGACAGAAGTGTGTTCTAGCTAAATTTCTGGCAGGCATAAGCTTCTTAAACAATGTTAAAGTTTCTCCTTCTCTAGACTCTACCCACTGCTCGGGGGGGGGGGGGGGGGGGGGGGGAAATCAAGTATCTAAGTAAACCATCGGCTTGAGTATATACATTAAGTATATATATTCTTTATAAACAGGATTCCTAATAGTACATTTAAATTATAACTTGCACTTTTGCAGCATCCCCATGGAGTTAATTTTAAAAATGAATGAATGAAAATGCCACTAAGACTACAGGATTTCTCACACACACCCCTACACTGACTTATCTAATTTTAATGTCTAGGACTTACACAGTTGCAAACTACAGCTGCTTAAATGACAACTATTGTTCACTGCATGGTATTTGGTGAAATAAATGCTGAAGTATGAAATCCATTAGTGCCACATATACCATACACTGCATTTGCAAAGGCTTAGTTCAAGGGGGAGGGAAATTCCTCTCCACAGATAAATACAGCTTTTAAAGTTTTTTTTATTATTATTATTTTCTTCCAACAAAATATCTATTTTTTTGGAACATCTCTATCTGCTGGTATCCTGAAACTCAATGAAATACCTCAAGGCAAGTATTTGTTTGCTATTTCCTGTTGGAACAGGGAAAGAATGTTCTTTGTGTTATTTGAAGCAAGCAGCAACGATGGCAACAACACATGGATGACTTCACTTCCTTGAGGAAAGCGAAATTCCAACATATTTAATATATATTTATATGCTGTATAATTAAAAAGGTATCCCAAAGAGAGCAACAGGCACTGATAAGCACTTGTTATTGGAAAGGGCACACGAAACAAGAGGAGTATGCACCAAAGTGCAGTGGAGCAGAATCAGAGGTGAGGTCCTACCAAGCAGCTCCCGCAGAGACCACTGGACGGCCAGCTCCAAACGAGGACAGCAGTCCTGTGGTTTTTGCCTGGTGTAGCTTCCTATAGACTCTACTGACTGCAGAGCATGTGCAAACCAAACTAGACAGTAAGAGAAACTATAGCAAATTCTGTTTCTCTGTGGTCTTTTCCAAGCAGTTTGGAAACCAATTGTGCTACCACCTGCCATAGAAAAATGTCGTCCTGGGTTCCTGCCACTCCTGAAAACCGAATAAACACTAATTTGGATGAGGATAGCTTCCTTTCACAATGCTTCATTTGCTATGTGATCCCAAGCTGAGAGAGAACCAGGCCAATTATCTTGGGTGCAAACACATTACAAAGAAACATCATGTGCTTTAAAGAAAATAAAATATTCTTCATGTATTTATGAATGATCTACCCTGCCTTTGAATGAAAATTCAAATACAGGGAACAAAAGCAGTTTAAGTAAAGCTATACTTTCATTCACAATTCGCAAAACTGTGATTACCTCTTTTTCCCTTCACGAAATAAACTACTACTCCTCTAAAGTCAATTTGCAAGAGCCTCAGCCTAAAAAAACCTCCCCCTCCCATAAAAACATTCAAAACAAACCTATCTAGACAAAAGGCCCAGTTTCCCTACTGCTTTGTGCTTGGGTGGAAAAAAACAGTTGTCTGCTACATTAGTGAGAAATAACAACTTCAGAGAGTCAGACACATGCTGAAATGTTTCAGTTGAAATCAAACTCTGAGAAATTTTTTAAATGTTTTCAACACATCAGCATGAAGCATCGACCTAGTTGGAATCACTTAGATCTAAAGCAAATGCACTGATTGTTTTCACAGCATGCTTTTCTTCTTCAAGCTGCAACAGGCAGACTGGCAACTGCTGTTCGGAAAGGTTTTCAGCCCCCTGCCTTGGTCTACTGTAGCCTATGACACAATCAATACCAGGGTTAGAAGGCAGAGGAAGCTAAGGAAAGATTATGAAGATGAGGTGAGTGACAGAATTGCCTTACAGGATTTGTTCTCTCTCTCACCTTGAGTCTTTTCTGTGGCAAACAAAGATGGAGAACCATCCCAATTCTTTCTCCGAAAGGGGGCAGAAGTGATGGGGAGACCACGTGGCGTGAGCGCAGACAGCACTTATTGCACTTAGGAACATTCCACTCAACAGATATGACAAGAAAGAAGATCCTGCCAGCAGATGTCTGTCAGGGTGGGATGGAGATACTGCTAAAGAAAGCTTTTCTCTCATTAATCAATATAATTAGCATGCATGGTGAGAAAAAGTTCACAGTGAAATAAAACTCAAGCATGCTCCTTTAATCATTTCACCTCAACCCAGCCTGTGCTATCTGCAGGCATCTCTACTCCAGCCCATCCAATAGGGACCATCGCCTTTCAAACACCCCCCCCCCCCCTTTGAACTGGGGCATAATGGGAGAGGGCTTCAGACACCAGTCCTGCTTAACATGCCACTGCACAGGACGCTTTCGCTGCCATGTTATAAAGTTCTTAATGGCTTTCAGTTGTTCAGGTACCACATGGTTAAAGAATTTTTACAGTAACCCTAACAATTTTAATACTGTGCCATTCTTGTTAGAGTCTTCATGATGGAAAATGTGATTTTAAGCCCCTTACTGGAGATACCACACCGTTCTGCTGCTCTATCCCACCACCAGCTTATGGAGATAGGTGACTTAGCTTGAACTTACTGCAGTAGTGTGAGAAGGGATAGAAAAAAAACAGTTCAAGGGGAATTAGAAAGAGAGAAGGCCCAGTTTATGCTGCTGCCTGTTTGTTCTTTTCAGTTAAGCATAGAAGAATCCCAGGGGGAAAGCATATTTGGACATTAATAGCATGCAGCAGCCAGAATATTGTTGGGATTCAGTCAATCCACATTTATATTTTAATATGATAAAAGATAGGAAATGGAACAGAGAAAAGAAAAATTGAGCTTTTCTTCCCCCCTTTAGTGCCAGGAATTTTATATAGTTATTTAAGTGCACTATAGCACAAGCAAACTATTTACTGTAGGTTATGTAGACTCAAGTTCAGTACATGGCTCCAAATGGGATAGGGCTCCCCAGACCCACAGCATGGGCTTGTGTACGCACCACTCCATAGCAATAACGGAATTAGCCCCGCTGCAGACCTTTTGTTCATAAAGGGTTACAGCACCATTATTTGTGCTGTGCCTACAAGTGTGACTTGGCGTAATTCTTCACGCTCAAAAGTCTCCCAGTTCAGATGGAGAGGAAAACAGAAGCTAGGAGTCAATAAAGGATGAGCCCTCCAATATGCATCATCATGTTTTAGTCCAACTCCATCATCCTGAACTTGATATTAGCAGGAGCTACAGAAGTTGGACAATTTGCTCTGCTAGAGAGCAGCATAGTGGAAGCAAACAGCAGAACTGAGTAGGGCTTTTTTGTTTAAAACCTTTTACTAAAAGTGACAGTAGGAGAGATGACAGGTGGAGCAGTAAGAGGCTGCAGCAAGAAGCCCACCAGCCTGCGGATACACAGCCCCAAGGCAAGCACAGCGAGCACCCTGCCAGCACCAGAGCTGGCTGGGCCAGGTACCCAGGGTGAGCACGTGCCAGCCTGGCACTACGCAGGCAAACACAGAGCCTCCTGCAGTGGCCATGTAACTACAGCTCCCATCCCACAGCACTCACTCCTATTCCTCCTTCTACAATAACCTAGCAAACATCCTTTCACCTCCCCCAACGGTACCTCTTGGATGCACTTCCCAATAGCTTTGCTTAACAAAATACACCCAGGTGACCCCCTTCCAACCCTTGACCACCATCCCTAGGTCTGCTCCCACACTCCGGGGCCCCAACTGCCCCAGCCCACAAGGCTGACTCAGGGTATCACCCCAGGGCCCCACTACATGGTGCTTTACAGGTTGCCAGTTCACAAAATTAGATGGGGTTAAAATACCCAAAGCTTGCTTTGTTTTTACTAAATACAAGACAAAAACCATGCTCTGGTTCCTGACATGAGACCAAAAAAAAAAATTTATTCAGCCAAGCAGCGAAGTTGAGGGCTCCTTTTGGGGAGGGAGCTCCCTACAGATGAGTCTGTCACTTAGCAGTATCATTCATGATCAGGCAATGTTTGGTAATTGTGTCATGCTGACATCTGAGGTTTCAATTAATCCCACCTGCAAGAGATGTTTCACATGTTGGAGCATTTCCTCTCTTACATTGCACAGTTTTGCTCAGGCTTGGGGCAGAGGCTCTATCTCTAGTTTTTGTGTTCCTCTTTACAGCAGTCATCTTTTAAATTTATAGTGTAACACATAAGTAACAGACTTGAACTGAACCTCTTGGCTGGATGGATTTTGGGTAAGGTTTGAAATATTTTTGAACCAATATACAGGGTCAATACTGTAAAAGTCACTGGGAACTTGCAGTTGCTGTCATTTGAGAATTAAACGTGTGTATTTACTTCAACTTTATCCTGTAAGTACCAGACTCTAAATACATCCCCTACTAAAATGCATCGAATTTAACCCGGTCTTATGTGAAGGATGACTACCAACTGTACGTGGACTGTGGTCTCCCACTTAGCCCCTCAAAGCAACACCATACAGGTAGTTAATTAATGAGAAGGCTCTTCTGCGCAGAAATTAATTTCCAACTCAAACACTAAACTCACCAACTTTAAGTTACAATTTAGCTGCTTCCTACCAGATGGAAGCTGGACCCTAACTTCTGCTTGCTGCTACACAATCAGTAACAACATGGCTAAACACTGGATCTGTAACAGTCACATTTTTTGTTGTTTGTTGAAAACTCCCATTACATCCTAAGGGGAGAGACAGCAGAGACCTACAGCAAAAAGTAGCAACCGTGTGAGTAGCACTGGTGGGACTGAAAGAAGGGAAGAGGAGGATGATAAAGCATCTTGCTCCACACAGCAGAAATGCCACTTGCTCCTGTGGGACCTGGGTCAGAGGCATGCTTCCACATGGGATCACTTACACAGGCACAACTTGGACTTGTATCTCATGGTGACGGTGGGACTACAGCTCTGAGGCTCAGCTGAAGACACCTTAGGTTTCCCGAGATCTTTCATCTCCATCTCCTCTGGCATAGCACCAGCACCACATTGGTTCCCTTTGAAACCAACTTCTCTAGAGATTTCGCGCATGGCACTGGACAGCCAGAGGACAGCAAGGAGACTACCTTTAGGCGATCAGGGCTGCCTACAAGCATATTGGCACTTCCAGGCCTTCTTTCTCACAGTAAATTTTGCCTGGACAGTATCTGGAAACGTAAAGAACAAGTGGAGAACTTAAACTTTTTACCGTGAAGAAATTTAGCAAACAAACTATTACCTACAAAAAGCCACTTAGGGTTGTTAATTTTTCCCCTAGACAATTTTTTCATTTTTACCTCAGGTATTTGTTATTACTACATCATTACACACCCTAGCAAGCCAAGCATCAGAAAAATCCACACCTTCAACTTCACAGTATAACTTTGCTTAAAAGCACAGTAAAACATGTTACAACAGCCATTGCTCATAGCTGATGAAAAATAACCAACAAGCCTCCTCCAGATCTACTCCAGATATCACTATGTATATATACTAAAGAACAACTTGCCATGAAGAATTACACAATCAGAACTTAAGACAGACCAGTAATTCTCCATTCATGAGAGCCCAATTCCAGGCTTCACAAAGGGACATGATTTTTGGACATGGGGAACTTGGCAAGTTCTGAAAAAAACGGTCAAAAGGAAGTTCAGATGTCATGGCCAGAAACCTCCATTCACTAATAATTTCTTTGTGTTGCCCAGCACTGATCACTATGAAGTGATTATATATTAAGTAATACTTGGGGGGGGAAAAGCTTTATAAAAGTGGAACTTTCACACAAGATGCTTTTCCCTTCCCAACTACTATTCAGCTCACATAAAAATTGTGTGACAATTAGAACTTGTTCTGTGAAAAAAATCTGATTTCATGGAATTTTTAAGAATTTTTTGGAGGGAAACATATATCCTCACATACCAGATGACTCAGGAAAAAAAAAATCAGGATAATAGTTCATTTGAGAAAAAAATATCTGATTATTTAATCTAAATGAGCTGTGCAATAACACACATGTCCTCCTCCTATGGAGGAGAATTGGAGCATTTCCAACCCTCAACTTTGGTACATTGCTTAGGACACTCTTTTTATCAAGTCAAAACTTTGGGCTTTGGGAATTCATTTGGGAGAATTAACCTGCCAGCTAGAATTTCAAAAATAGCTTTTTAAACAATTTTTTGTTTATATCTACTATATAATAAAAGGCACAGTTCACATCTCCTCACTTGAGTTACTTACAAGTGTTCAAAAGACTTTTCAGTGTAGCTCACAGTCCTTGCCTTCCTTTATAGTACTTAAGAGAGAAAAAAACAGGCTTTAGTGTGGCCAGCTCAGACTTTGACATATAATTTTAAGATGCCTAAGTCAGAGCAGATGAATGCCATATGAGAAATTAAGCATCAGAAGACTTACAGACACATGTTTAAAAAGTCTAACCATAATTATAGGTTGGAGGAGGAAACTTACTGACAATTACAAGATTCATAAAACATGCAAGTACATCTGGAAAATCGAAAATTCTTTAAAAGTTTCCCTAAATTATGTAGATGGAGGCGTGCCAGACAATTCTTCCATTAAAATATATAACTGTACAAAGTGCAATATCTCTCCCGTTACTAGAAACATGCCACGGTTTTATGTTGGTCTCCAAATCTAGGAATTTAAAAAATAATTCCGATTCTCATTTATGAGATACTTGTAATGATTTAAATTTAGGAAATACTTGTAACAATTTATAATCTTTTCAGAGAACATTAACTCTACAATAATTCCTAAAAATTGGGATAAGTGCTAACTCCCATTTGTGCAGCAACAATCTTTTTATCAGATGAAAATTAAAAACTTCTGAGAGGAAAGAAAAAAGTACCAAAATGTGTTTAAATCAGATCTTGAGAAGTAGTATCTTTCTCTTCAGAGGAACTGAATCAACATATTAAGGTCCAATTATGTTATATGTAGGCAAGGATTGTAAGCATCCTGAAGCCTGTGTGTCTGTCTGGAGGCTTATATACAGCCAGCATCTTATATGAATACATGTCATTTAGTGTGCATAAGTTGTATAACAGAAACAGATAAACAGAAGTAAATCACTCAGATGTTCTGTAGAAATGAATGCATCGCTTGTGCATATTCCTGTATGACCTTTCTGTTTATGCTAATCAGATGACATTTGGACAACTCAACACTGATCCAAAGGTACTTTCCAGTCGATAAGGGTGATTACATACCTATAGCCCAGGGTGCAGGAAAAGACTGCTGTGGAGATTCCCACACAGACCTCGTTTGCCCATTCAGAGGTTAGGCCGTACTCCAGCAAAGGACCGCAGCGCACCCTGAACTTTAAAGGATGAGGAGCATCACTGACTTCAGCAGGGTTTCTCCTATAAAAGCAGGGCTCAAAAATACTGCGACTAGAACAACGTTACTGAAGCAGACCATTTGAGCCTGACAGTATATCATTTGAAGTTTGCTGCCATAGTCACTTTTAAGTATCACAGGGTCCTAATGTACCCAATTCCAAGAAGGTGTGTATTAATACTAAAATATTACATAAAACATTAAAACGCTGCATTGAATATTGTGATAAATGGGATACTTAATTAACATGGATCTTGTGTTCAATGTTCTTGTCGCTCCTGAAGCGGTGAATGGTTACAGTAAAACATAGGTACTGCCACAAAGCAAAAGGAAGCAATAAATAAAAGATTCATCCTTGGAAGACAGGGTTCTTTAGACCACTGAGAATGAACATACCTTCAGGTTTTGCAGTAGTTATTTTTTAACCTCCTTCATGAGTCAATACATAGCTTTTGGAAGGTAGGAATTTCTCTATAATCATCGTTCATCAAGATCTTTCAGAGCAGATCTGGAATTGTTCTGTCCCCATCCCAGACTTTTGTACCCATAGCTACTGCAAATTCTCCAGGTGATATCAGTTAATGAATAAATCCCTGTTGACTTTGGTAAAGCCAGGATTTCCACCCTTCTTCCACAGACTTTTTGTAAACAAGCTTAATAGAGTTTGTAGCTTGACAATACAGTAAAGTTGGATAAATGCCCTGTGTTTTATTTATACAAGTAAGTTTCCATTACTGCATTCTTTATGCAGCAAGGTAGTGTTTGCTGCTGATGCTTCTCTGCAGTCAGTTCATACTTGTTAAGAGCTTACACATTATTTCTACCAAGGTAAAAACAGGAGAGCTTTGGAACGTGGGAGAACTCAGGTAAACAAAATAGTCCCTTGTTAGCAAGGCAATTTTCTCAACTGCAGAGGCAGAACCCTACTAAAATAGTGATTAATTCTTCACCCTGGGACAAGTCCAAAGCCCAGACTCTTGCCACAAACTTCAATAGATTTTTGGATTAGGCCCTAATTAGTATTTACACTTGGTCTGACTGTGCTCATCATAAAGGTCTGTTTAGCAATATTGATAACAGCACATTTAGCAACAGTATCAGAACCACGTCCATGCGCACAGCCGGTTTGGAACAAGGTTCTATATTAAAGTCAACAGGAGTAAATCTGCATGCCATTTTATATTCTAGCTCCATCACCTTTGGTACAGGAACAGAGTGGGCTATTTTATCAGTTTGCTAGGAAACAGCAAATACAAAATGAATGAATGCCTATTGTGGACTACAGAAAGAAGGGATATGAAGTGAGCCCAGGACACCTGAGTTTCATTTACTGATGCTATTACCCACCCAAATAGGAGCTGCAATACTGGGAAAGCACCTTAGGGAGGATAGTCCCCTAGACCAGAAAGAACAGCTGTCAGAAACACAGAAGCAATGAGAAGACTAGGTGTGTCAGAAGCTGACCGCTACCCCATGTTTCTAACCACACATTAACGTCTGTGATCTATTCTCTAAATGAGAAACATGGTAAAAAAAGTAGCCTGCAGAGCTACTTTTTCTCCCCCCTCTTGGCCTATCAGGGCAATGGAAGTCTCCCACAGAGCACTGCTGATATTCTGCCCAAGCTCCACACTGGAATTGGTGCACTCGCTCCTTTAAACTTGACTGGTAGCACATTCTCCACTTCCATATACACACTGCCATGTAAAAATCCCTAGGCTCAACTACATATTTTTCCATTCCGTCTTACAGGTAGCTGAAGGGCTCAGAATCAGGAGAATGTTGCATTTGTAAAACACTTTGGAATATACAAGTACACTAAAGAGAAATTCTTTAAGAAAAATGCAGCTGCACTGACATAGTATTATTCAAGAATAAAACCCTTTGATGTAGAAGTCCTCTACAAGTAGAGAGCAAAAAAGCAGTCATAGTGAATGCTAATTTTACTAAGCCCAACACATTTTCTGTTGAGAAGAAAGCTTGTTAGCAATACTGTAATGCAATGCTTGATGCAGCACAGCAAAGGACAGATTCTCAAAATAATTCAGTTTTTGCCTGACTGTGATTCTGTTAGCGTAACAGGAATTTTGCAAGTGGTAGTATGAGAGCTGAAGTATGAGGATGCATCTGTAAGCCTTGGCTTTCTCATCTTTGCTGCTTAAATGTCAAAACCTTCACCAGGCTATTGGGGAAAAGAACCCAATATAAAAAAAGATGAAACCCATACCCTTGTATGCACTTGCATAATAATTATTTTTTTGTTCCTCCTTTTAAAAACAGCTTTCAAAGCTCTCTATTAATGTTCTACTTGTTCATCTGTGGTACATCTTTCCTCTTTGAAGAAAAGGTTTCCACTTATCAAACAATTCGGTTTTGAAACTGGATTGGTTCTTTTTCCAGTCCTTAAACAATAATCCATGAGAAAGTCAGACACTACCAAAACAAAGAAAAATAAACCAAACACTTCTTCCAAACTTGAACTACAAGCTGGAGAACAGGCTACATCTTTATCATGGATCTCTGATCTGTATTTCATAACCTGATTTAGGAAGCAACTCCAAAAGAAATTATAATCTTTTAACAATGGTTGCTCAAATATTTCCTGACCAACAACTTTTTGCAACAGTTTGCAGCTGCTCATAGATTGCTTACACTCCACATGCAATTAGCTTCCCCCAACATAACACAGATGAATTCAACTACCACGTTTTCTCCAGCAGTCCTCATGCATCTAGTACAGAGAACCTCACCTGCAAAATTAAAACTCAGCAATGCTCTGATCATACTTAATCCATTTTTACTGCTTTCCAACTTTGAAGAAAACTGCAAAGAATTCCAATTATTTTACATTTGAGGCCAGTGAAAGGGTTCATTGATCACTTGTTGCAGCTAGCTAACAAATACACCAAACTGAGAACAGCACATGAAAAAATGTCTATGAAGTTTTGTAAAGACTAGCCAAATAAGTTTTCTCCTTCTTATTGTTATTTGTAACTTCCTGAGACATTCTGTAGGTAAGTGTATCCCTACACCTACCTGAGTCTATTCCTACACCACTTTAAGACCTGGGCCTCAGCATAGGGTCAGTTATGACAAGATGGGAGCTCTTGCCTGAAACTCAGCAGCACCCCTTCTGTTACACTTACTCAGCTTTTAAACAGTCCTAACACAAGATTTCAGATGAACACGTAGTGCAAAGCTGAAGTTATTACAGTCAACAGGATCTTTGCTGATTACTTCATGCATACTAGGAGACACCCCACAATCCAACAATATTAGCATTAACCCAGAGATACATAAACAGCATCTGTCACCACAGCTATAAGGATAATGAACTAGGAAGCACCATGAATCTGGAGCACCCTCAAAACACAGCATTAAAACTAAGCCTCTGCTTGTGTGCCTGTAGATCCTATCAGCTGCATGGGCAGCAGCCTCAGTGCCCTCTGGGCTGGGCCTGGCATCACCTCACCAGCCTGGCACCAGTCACCCAGGAGAACAAGGTCAGGAGACCATGCTCTGCCCCTCCTGAGGACACCCACATGCAGAAAACACTTACGCGTTATCTTCTGCTCCCTCAGCCCACCTTCCTCCATCCCATGTGCTCCTTCGCGCTCAGAAAAAAACACGGCCTTAAATCCAGGCTCAACATAAATGAAGATTTTGAATTTAAAAGGCCCAGAAGGCAGAGGCACTGCACTACAGAACAAACCCTAGCTCAGCCCAGCAAGCTCTTACTCTATCAAGCAGAACCACAGCCCAGAAGCTAGCCTGCTGTCCCCTTCCTCCCAAGGAAATACCAGGCCTTAACTGCCCTGAGCAGCCACACCTGGGGCCTCCCCCACCCTGCCCATGGGCCCATTTAGCCCAGCAATGCCACAGCTGTGCTGCTTCCACCTCCCCACAGCTCTGGCATGGGCCCCAGGGCCTGGCATGGCCTCTTACCTGACCGTTGCCTTGCATGGTGGTCTGGACTCAGCCATGCCCAGCTGCCATCCCTGGCCACCATCCCCACCCTACTCACGTGCTGTGGGAACCAGCTCTTGGCTGGTGAGGCTTGGCCCTGCTCCCCCTCACACCTCCCTGTGTAAAGGTGCCGCTTGATTCCCACTGCAGCTGATGTAAATAAATGTCCTTGTGTAATTAAGATCCAGCCAGTGTCCTCTATACTCTTTGTATCTTCTATATAAATTTGAAAGCATTGTACTTGTGACTAAGCTTACTCAGGACCAAGATGCTGTAGGGGAAATGCTACAGTTAAAACTCTGGGCCTAAAATTTTACAGAGTAAGACTTAAAGAAGCTGATGTCACTACACAGACCAGCAAAACTGGAAGTTATGAAAAAAATAACCTTCACTGGGAAATTTGCTGTATGTTTCATGGCTTGTTCCCCACCGTATTGCATGCTACTATTGCAATTACATGTCTGACGTATGCCATCCTTGAGGTAAAGAACTAAATTTTCCATCTCCCTACCTGTCACCTGCTGCCTCTGATGTCAGTAGCAGCTGTCCCTGAGCACAGGGGCACCGATGTGGGACTACAGCATAAAGTGATTCAGTGATACAAATACACAGCCCAGATACCAAAGCAAGCTTAGATATGAAACCTATTCTTATCAGATCATTTGTGAAGAAAAAAAAAAAAAGTATTATTTTAGTAAAACTTAATCAAATAGTAGTTCTTCTCTTTCTGTAGCCTGAAGGGGAGACATTTACCAGATGAAAGCATGCTCAAGACAGCTGCAGAGGCAGTAAGTGTCCAAGGAGGTATTTACCAAGCAGAAGCCAATCCAAAGCAGGAGGATACTGACCAAAAAAACAGTGTTTTTTAGAAAAACACTTTCAAAAGAATCATTAAATCCACATCAAAAGAATCATTAAGTACCACAGGCAGCAATGCCTCTGCTAACAGAACAGGTCTGGATGTAAGCCACTTTTAAGGACAGCTTCATAAACTTGTTCTTGGTTTTATAACCTTTATCTGAAACACTGTAGGCCCCAGTTTGCCACCAGACAATTCCTATGCCAATCTACCTTCGGTTAAGGCATAGAAATGGAATTTAGGAGATTAACATTAATGGTGGTAACGGCTAAAAGTTTTGTAAAGCATCAATAAAGAACAGGAAGGTGATGGGATTGAGTGCTGGTTTGACGCTTGTCTCAGTTACTGCACCGCTACCGCAAGCATGCTTTGCTGATGCTTGGTAGGATGGGTGCCTGAACTTCCATCTGAGCAGACACTGAATGGATAAAGGTGAAGAGAAAGGATGTAACATGGATGTAGTTTTATTATCCTTAGACTTCCTGTACACAACTGTTCACACAGCTCTCTGCCACAGACTAATCCTGGCCACTAGTCCTGATCTTTCAACCTGTGTGAGTCCTTATTACCACTAGTTCAATATATAAAACTGTAACAAACCTATTACAAAATAACTCCGAAATTTTCAGCCTTACCAAAACCTTTTCTCTAGCTGCTATGCCCTCCTTCCACCCTGCATCTCCCCCTTTCTTCAATCCTGCCTGTTTCACACCCCCATGTTGGCAATTACTCCTTTCTCCTTGCACATTACTCTGCCCCACATAAGTGGTTTGTACTAGCTACCTATTCCCAGTTCTCCTTCAGTATGATGGCATGCTCTTACTAAATCATACATTAGATTATAGTCACAATTGTAAATAATGCTGAAGAAAAGCTAAATAAGCTTCAGAAAATTATCCCCTCCCATCAGAAATAAAATTGGCTTAGTATAGGAATTAAAGTGACTTCAAGCTGCTGAAAGTAGCAATTATATCTGTTCAAATGATAATCCAATGTTGTTTCTCCGTAGTAACCTGAAGCTTTTACTTTGCAATAAAGGAACTGTATTAAACACTTGAAGTGAAAAAGCACTTGGCTTTGCAATGCTTCCGTCTTTAACATTGTAAACAACTAATTGAGGCTGTTGAGAATTAAAAGCCAGGTATCATCAGGTGTTTCACATGTCTACTTTGCACAGACCAGTGTCTATATATCTCCAAAAATCTAGTTGTCAGTCACTGTTCTAGCAAAACTACTGGATAAATTGATAGGTTTTGCTGTTGGAAATAGCAATGGCAAGATCTCTGGGAAATATTTCATTCAAAATGAAAATTCAGCTCTGTTAGAACCGTTAATCCTACCATTGATATGAAAATGAGAGAAAAAAGTCCATATGTTTCAGTTTGGCATTTTGTAAGCAGAACAGTTTAAGTGCTTAATTCAAAGTTACTTTTTAAAAAAAAATTCTCTTTTTTTACCCTTTAAAAATCATGCAAATCCCACACACCCCCACACCCCCATTTAAAAATCAAATAAGACTTCTGGAATTTAGCCCAGAATATGTATATACACACATGTGTATATATATGTGTGTATATGTATGCATACATAGACAAACTTTCTGCAATTTCTAGGAAGCCAAAAACCATAATATATCAAAGATAACATTCAGAAAAAAGTATAATAAAATATTATCTATATTGTCAAATACTGTTATGGAAACATAACTGGAGGTGTGGAAGTATAGAGGTCACACTAAAGGAACCTAATCTGTGCGGCATATGTAGTTGTTTACATAATTAAAGTGGCCTATTATTATACATATTTACAAAGAAAACAAATTATGGCTGTACAAATACTTCATTTGAATTATGTGGCTTAACAATCTAAATAACAGTTTTCACATTTTGCATGTGTAGCTTCTTTTTTTTTAAAGGAAAACTGAGATGTTTTGCCAATGGGATTTGCTAGCAGAAATTTCCGAGCGGTGAGGGAATCTGCCCCTCAGGTTTTCTGTTCCTGTCTTTATCCCTAGCCAGGTCCAGTCCCCTCTCCATTGCTCCGCTCATCCCAGCTTGCCCACAGAGGGGCAAGTCCTCTTCCCTACTGTCCCTCACAGTTCCTAACCTCTCTTGGACCCACTTTCCCTCATGCTCCTACTTTTTCTCTCCATCCCTCACCACTCTCTAGTCCTGGTTGATTACTTGTGCACTCATTGTTTCAATCTGTACCCATCTCTTCCCTGGCTCTTGTCCTGTCTTCATTTGAATCATGCCTTTTCATCCTCCATCTCCCCCAAAGGGTGATCCCTGAGCACACAGATGAGTGAGGGTCCCTTGTGCCACCTCTGCCATTTCCCAAGATGGGCCAAGTTAGAAGCTAGGTTTCCAAGGGGGGACAGAAATAATCTGATATTCCAAAAAGAGTAAAGAAGATATGGGCTTAACTTGGAGCAAGAAAGATTCTTTTTGCCACGGGGAAAACTTTCTAACAGTTCGCACTAAGGCGGGGATAGTTAAACTCAGTGATTAGCACAAGGATACTCTGGAATTGGTGCTGCTGGAGTTTTTCAGGAAGCACTTAGACAAATACCTGTCAGATGTGACTCAGATAAGCTGATCCTGTCTATGTGCAGATGACTTTCTGAGGTTCCTTTCACACCTTTATTTTCTGTGAATCTTTAGGGGATGTAGCTGTTTAGAGCTGCCAAGTAAACATGTGCCAACTACATTTCTCAAAGGCTTGGAACATAATCAAACATGGATGAATTGTCACGGGATACCAGAAGAGACATCTCAGACACAATGCTCCTACTCCTCACCAAATTCAGAGTTTTGCTTTTAAATATGGGGTGTCTTTAAAATGGGCAAGACTATCCCATATTTCCCTATCCTCCTTGGGAAATGCTGAAGTATTTTAGCTGAAACTGTCTTCAAAAATATTCAGGAAGAGGTAGCCAACCAGGTAGAGTTGCTAACAGCAGCAGCAGTAAAGGTCTTAGGAAACACTGGGCTACTTCAATTATAGAAGGTTCTGCAAGCCCTGCCAATACCTTTCCCTTGGGCTCTCACAAAATGGGGAAGCAAAGAGAGAAGTATCTTGCAACCTTCACAGAATCTCTTAAGCCTCCTATGTGCCTGTTTAAAAGGCATTATGAACTAAAATGGAGTAGGAAGCTTCTCAAAATTTCAAAGAAAACTCTTGGGTCAACCCCCAAATTGTTATTTTAGTATTTTTTTCCCATGTCTGACTAAATTTTAAGATGTTTCCCATTAACATAACTGTCATTCTTTGTTTTGCTTCTTCTCTGTTTGCTGTTTTTATTCACCCTTTGACTTGGAGTTGAAGAATTCATCTGACAATATAAAGTATAGGAAGAGGGAATTTAACTGACATTAATTCCTATGAATTTCATTTGTTTTCTTTTTCACTAATCTAGGTGTACTAACTGAATAATGCTCTGGAAACACAGATCTTTGTCAAATGTCACAGCAAGCAACACTGCAGCCCATGGGGTAAAAAAAAAAAAAAAAGAGATAAATAGATTAAGCCTTTTCTTTTAAGCATACTAGTTTAAAAACCATAATGCACTTGATTGACTGAGAAAGCAGCCTTTATTTTGCCTTGGTTGTGTTGTCAGGTACTGACTGCTATGGTTTCACTGGTGCTCACTTCCCACCCCTTCATGGTTTCATTACTGCTAGCAAAGGTATGGATGGTGGCCAGCAAAACAGGATTTGGCCCTTTCACCTTGTCTGTTTTTCAGTTCAGAATGGATGTTAATGAACGCCTATTTGTAGCTAAATAAGGCTTACTCTATCTTCTTTTCCTGCAGTTTGTTTTCTACCTATATCTTTTTCATTTCTATCTGAAAAAATGGAAATTCCAGCCCATCTATTTGGGCCTGATTCCCTTTTACACTATGGTGGTTTTCTACCATCCTGGAAATATAAAAGAGCTTTGAAGTACACATAAATAAATTACTCTTACCCCCACTTTACACCTGGCTTGTACTACCAGATGGTATAACGAGATCTCAGGATAAAGTAGAATCAGGCTACTATCTCCAGGGACTGAGCTTCTCAAGAAAGAAAAATAACCAAACACAAGCATTAAAAAACTATAATAGGTATTTTTAATAAGATTTCTCTTTTCAGGTACCAATTTCAGTCTTGGTTTCTCCAGAATTAAGGGAAATAACATGAGAATTTTTACAATTTGCCTTGCAGGACTGATTGGAAAAAAAAGAAAAAGCCAGACCAGTTTGGATACAGTGTAATTAATATCAGTCAGGATGGAGCACACTAGGCTCAATTTTAGTGCCCTTCTCTTTTGCTTTCTGTGCCTTCTTGCTGGTTAGCTTGGAAGTCACATCACACAGTTCATAATTAATCAAGCACTGTAGACTACAGTGCTAAATTTGCTCATGTAAGGGCTCTGAATCTGATGGAACAAGCCTAAAAGCTACTGGTGATCATGTTTACCCAAATGCAACTCTGTTTAGCTCCACAGAGATACTCGTGATGAACCCCAGTAAATATCAAAGAGAGACCCCAAGACCATGTCCTGAACATACTAATTTTTAACATCTGTTTGAGGTTTAGTGTGCTTTTATTTTCTTAGGGAAATCTGAGTCTACTTTGCATTTTTTTTTAATTTAGAGAATAACTGAAATTCACCTACATACCCTAATAAATGTCTGTTGTAGCAGAAATGAATGACATCGTGATACCAGTGAGGTGAAAAAAATTATCAGCACACTGGCCAGATTAAAAGCACAGATCCTTGTGCAGTTCTTAATTCAATAAAATGCTGTGGTACTTCATGGTCAGAAGGAAATACTCCTTCGGCAGCATGTGTTTCTACTGTGTCCTTCATGAAAGAGTCAAAGGGTACTTTACAATCCAATCCAATGCTGGATATAACCTTTTAAATAAATAAACTGTGGTTTAAGGATTTAGAAAGCACTAGATCAAAGAGTGTAATCTTTGAGATCTAATAACTACGGTGATGGGTCTAGCATAAGGACATGAGCAGAATAGAAGAAAGGTTTCCTGCATATCCACAGTGCCTCTTGGGTTAAAATTCATTACAGAGTCACTCTAAATCCCTAGTTAGGGGCAACCCTCAATCTCTCCTCTTGCTAAGAATTCAGCATGAACTTAAAAAATAAACAGAAAGCAATATATTCAGGGGAAGAAACTTCAGCCTTCAGCCCCCCCCCTTTTTTTTTTTTGTTTGACTATTCAGAATCCAGGTCTTATTTTCCAAACACCTGCCAATGAGTCCATTGCTCACCCCTCCAAGATTTCAGATGCAGTCTCCAGGTTTTTGCCTACACCCCCTGCTCCCCCTGACTCCTACTCTCCAGGATTAACCGAGCAGATTTGGAGAACTGGCTTATTTTTTTTTCAGCTGTAAATGTCTGTATCCTGTTGAGGCCAGGTGAGATCCAAGCCTTTAGCGTCACATAGTCTAATGCATAATACAGTGCTCATGTGAGCTTTCCGCTAAGTCTGTGGGGATACTTGTGGATGTGCTTAAATGGTTTCATGATTACCCTTCAAATAAGCAACAGCACTAAAACAAACAGACCAAAAGATAACTGTGTTCAGAGCCATTGCAAACTCTCACATGCCGTTTTAGAGCACTCCACTTTGTCTTCTGTCAGGCTTTGAAATTGAGAGCTTTGCACACCAACTTGCACACACAGGTTTTCTTGCTTACTTTGGTGAGAAGCTGGAGCAGGTGGTGAATATTGCATCCAGACTTCTGGAAAAATCTTCTTATCTTTCTTTATTTCCCACCATGGGCATTACAACGCACAAACCATCACTTCTGCCTACTGTTCAACCAGCATCTTGTCAAATCTGGCTGCAAGATTAAGCTTCCCCAATTCTGAATTCAATATTGCAACCCTAAGGATATAAGAACCAAGCTGGAACATTCTGTGTTTTGGGGTTGTTTTTTTTCCTCTTAATGGACAAAATTGTTTCAGCTCCGAGATCGCAGTTAGCCCCGACTATAATGATAAATCATCGTGAATGACACTAAGTGAAATGAGTTTGATGTTCTCTGCTTTATTCTTCCACATTAGAAGCCACTTCTACATTTGCCACAACTTTCAACCTTTCCTTCAAAAGAGTGGGAGCTTCTTGTTTGCAGATATTATTTCTGCTTTGTATAATCCATTTGAAGAATGTGAAGCACGTTTTGTACACAAAAAGGGATAGGCACAATGAAGGGAAGGTAAGACTTATGGTCAGGAATCCTGCGATAGCTGTTTGTTTCCTAGAGCAGCATAATTCTCCTTTATTCCAGATTATTTTATTTCACTTTAAACAGAACCATTTTCACAGGAAACCTTTCAATTTTTCCTTCATTAACGATGTCTGAGCAGGAAAAAAAATATCAAATGAAAAATTTCCCCTCGTGTGCTTCAGGGCCTAATCCTGCCTTCAAAAAAGACTGAAAACATTCAGACCTTGCTGGAACAGAGTCCTGCCTAACAAAGCCAGTGGGAAGTCCAGGACTCTGGAAGCATTCACCACTTGGCAGCATCTGGTTTCAGTACCAACAGCTATAGCCATCATAACAGCATCTCAGACCTGCCAGACTTAAACCTTATCAGTTATTTGCATCTTTAGCCCTCTTATTTTTAAAGCTGGATTCTGTAACAACCAGGCATGGTTCTCTATTGTTATAAATTAAAAAAAAAAAAAAAAAAATCACAGCCTTTAGTGTGTTATACTATGAATAAATGGAAGCTGATGCTAGTTTGCCATTGATGGGAGACAAAAGTCATAAGCTTGAAATAAGGATCTGAAATGTTTTAGTTGTTAATATTGTTGCTTCAGTCTTAGACTATGCTGCAAATTTACTTTTTAAAAAAAAAAAATTTTTCCTCCCAAAAGATGACTTCCAGACATGGGCTAAAGCCCCCAGATTTTTTAAAAAATCATACTTTTCATTCTGGTAAAACTCCTCCATACTTCATTGCACATGAAACATGAGCAAAGTTCAAGTAAAAGCCGAGTTAGAGCTTCACAAGTTGGCTTAGTAAGTGGAAAAGCAGTTAGAGATGTAAACAGTTTAGTGAAAAGGAAGACATTCTGATACAGAATTATCTCTCATAATATGTCTAACAGCAACTGTTGTGTAATACTATTAACATGACTTTCACTAATCTGCTCGTAAAAACCTCATGCTCTGTTACTTTCTATTGCTTGAAACTCTTGTTTCCATAGCAGGGGGTGACTAAAAAAAAATACTTGTCTTTTACTGTTGCCCTTATGATATTTTCTTTTTGGAAGTGCCATTACACAGATGGATTGTGTCTTCTAAACACACGCAAGTCTGAGATCCTTGAAAATGCTAGAAACTTGTAAAATAAAAATTCCTTGATGGAATTAGTGGCATGAAGTTCCTTTCTAACTTTTTTTTTTTTCTTTTGCTTAAGGACCTGTTTCTCTTTACAATGCCCTTCCCCATCTGTGGGTTGAGGGCCATCCTGGAAAGAGCTATGGGAATAGATCATATTTAGCAAGTAGTTTAGGTAACACTGGAAATATCACAGGATCAAAACCTACTTTCGCAAGTAAGATTCTGCAGCACTACTTATCAAATTACTGGATTTCTTTTACAGTAAGATGATACAGGAAAGCCCATCAAGACAAGGCCCATCTGTTTTGACAAAAACAGCTACCAGTGTCCTACCATGTAAATCCTCATTCACATGAACAAAGGGCGTAGGACAGCTGTGCAACAGAAAGCAAGACCCATTTCTGAGGCTCTTGTCTCTGAAACACATTTCCTCAACTTTAGGTATATGCACCAGGGTTAATGACATCAACTGCTATTACTCATGTGACTACAGGAAGACTATGCATAAAAGTCTGTTGGACCTAGCTTTGCTCTAATATAGTATGGCATATACAAACTGTACTACCCTTAGAAGAAACCAGGCTTATTAGTAACTACAAAATCTATTCTAAACAGCTTAAGAAAATTAAATTTATATCATTCACCATGTAAGGATAGATTTGAATAAAGATTTTTGGGTCCCCCATCCTCCCCACCCCCCCCCCCTTTTTTTTTTTTAAACTTTCTCCCACTAGCACTTTTTTAAATGGCTAGAAATTTAGAACAGTCTCTTGATCTTCAAAATTTTCTTTTGATCTAACAGTTAGATAAAGCTCTCCTATGGAACAGCACTACCAGTCAACAGAGAATCAGCAGCAAATATCAACAACTAATCTTTCTCTTTTGAAGAAATAGTCCTACATATCACAGAGGTTTCAAAGCCAACGATAAAACAAAAACCCTGCAGCTATAGTCCATTTACCTGTAGCCCTGACATCCTGAAAAAATAAAAGTGTTCAAGAACCTTGAGTTACTATCTTTAATCCTAATAAATAGTCTGTGCTAATTATAAAAGAGTTTGCATAGCACTTATTTAGCTAGCATTTAAACCAGCCTTTGTTATATTTATTAGCAATGACAATTACTCAATAGGCAAGTTGGACTAGATCCTGCAAAGTGTTAGTTACATGACGAGTCTCCTTGAGTTCAGTCTTGTACTGTGCACCTGAAGATTTAGCAGCTGCAGACTTCTTATATGGGCTTAAGTGACTTGCTGACCAACTTTTAAGCCCACGTTTAAGTCCTGTTAACTTTAATGAGAGAAATATATTCAGAACTGACTGATCTGAGGTTCTTCCTGCCATTTTTACAATTTCAGAGTAAGAAGCAGCGTTACAAGCAAATGCCACACAGGAGGTAAATCACAGGAAAAAAAGAATATTTTGCCATGTCCTCATGTAAAGTTGAAAATGCTACATACAATTTGTCTTCAATTGTCCTTTTCTTCCATTGGAGTTGCAGTTCAGATCAGAGAAGAAAAAGTCATGTTACAGCTACAGGTCAGTGTAAGATAAGGGGCTCAGCACAGTCACTTCTACGTACTGTACATACAAAAGTGGCCCAGATTGGTATTTAGTTTATCAGTCTAGAATCTAGGAAACACAGCAGAGGTACTTCAATGTAAATGCATTGCCAAAAGATAAAAATCTACATCACTGGACGAGTGTCGCTTGCCCAGCAATTTAAAGGTCATCTGACATACTTTATTTTTCTCTTACAATTTGAATAATAGTGAATATACACAGAATGTAAATCACTGCTTTTAAAGATTTGACCTCTTAATTGGCCTGACCCACAAACTAATACAGGAGATAGAGTAGCACAGAACGGAAAAGAATAAATTCAATACAAAAAAATTACTAAAAGATGTATATAGAGGGATGATTTCAATTAAAACCTGATTTTGGTGTGAAAACAAGAAAAATCTTTTTAAGCATGAATGAAAATGATAAAAATCCATCTTTTCTGCTGTAAAAACAAAAGTCAACACAGCAATGCATTCTTTTGCTGGAATCCAGGCCTAGGACCAAAGAATTTACATATATTAAATTAACGAGATCCAAACTCCTCTACAACAAATATTTATACTTTAAAACATTACAGCCACATTCCTGCATCTCCTTACAATAATAATTCTTAAGGACACAGTATACTAGAGAGAGTATAAAACCGTGGGTTTCTGCGGAGATGGAATGCTTCATTATCAGAGTACCAGCTTGTTCATAAATATTAAAAAATATGTTTTTGAAGTTTTCAAACATGATTCTTATTGTTTACATTGTCTCCCTACTACTGAAAACAACAGTCAGTGTGTACCTGTCCATAAGTCTCTCTCTCACAGTCTCGAACTGCAGAAAAGAACTGCTGGTGACTGTACAGGACAACAATGTCTGTGCTGGACAATACACTAAGCGGACAAGTAGTCTGACCTTCCTTATGCAAGTAGTCATGCTTACAGCAATGGGTCTAATTCTTGTTGGAGAGAACAGGATTTGTCCCAAACGGTAGACCAAAGGGCACAATTCCTTGCCGTATTATAAAGTGGGCCTTAAATTTATGTGTAGAATGGTTCTGTTCTCTTTGTATATGTTATAGGCACTTCCGTATATTAGATTAGAAATGGAAATGGGTATTCCAAGAGAAAAAGACCTTCCCTACTACTGTAAGATGAATCACTTAAAGATTGCTCAAGACAAACTAACATTATAGACCTGATCTTCCTTTGGTAAAAATTAAACTCCTGGATATCTATTGATCTGCATTACAAAACAACACTGACAACAGGTCAAACTTCTGAAAAGTGACCCACGAGTTACAGAAATGCATGGCTTCTTCAAAACATTTATCCCCCTGCTCTATTGCTGTTAATCATGGGGAAAAACGCAAAACCAAATAAAAAAAGCAACAAACTAAAACACAGACGAGGAAGACCCACCTTGGCTGCAGCAATGTATCAGACTCATAAATTTGGCTTCAGAGCACAGCTCTCTATGGGAAAAGAGCACATGTTTACCCTTGCATAAATAGCTTTTCCTAGATGATGAGATCACATGGAGGATACCATTGAATATAGAAAATAAACACAGTTAACACGTAGAAAGAGAAATCAAACATAGCAATAATAACTGCAAATGTCTGCTTATTTGAAGAATGCTACCTAATTTACTTCCTCTCAGTTTACAGAGATCTAATTTAAGCTGCCCCCCTCCCCTTCCCGTTTTACTATATTTGCAAGAACCAGTGAACACAGAAATGTGCAGCCAGCGCGGGCCCTCAGGCCGGTGGATCAAGATGGCAGGCTGGCCTGGGCTCCCCCGGGGATAGCAGAGCCAGAAGGGTGATTGGACACAGTGACCTGTCTGCATGAGATGAGACAAAAACAGGAGGGCTGTAATGCTGATGAACTAACCTGTCACTCACAAGCTCAGGTCTGGAAGAAAAAAAAAAAAAAAAAAAGGGAAAAAAAAGATGGGGAAAAAAAGAAAGAGAAAGAGGTACAGCACAGATTTTAGAAAGCATACAAGGTAGAGAAATACAGCATAATTGGGATAATTCAATGACACATTTAATTACCTGCCCATTTAGATGGGCTCAGGATATACAAGGAACATGGCATAAAAATCCAGCTAATAGTTTCTATAAGAGCAAAACACATGTGAAGAAATAACGGGTATTATGGTTCAGCGTACAAGGTAGGATGCTACAGACTATTGCTGACAGGGATCGGGGTTTCATTCCAAACACTCCAGTTATGAATCAAAATCACAATGAGCAATGAGCTTCTAGATCTTGACACGCTAGGCAAGGAGGTTGTTCTTCAGAGTACTTGGCTGTTTTATTGCTTGCTTGGGGGAGGAAAAATCCAGAGGGAAGGTATACAAGCAATTCTGCCCCTTTGGAGCCATCACACCCAGGTGCTAGGTAATGGTCAGGATTGTAGCACTCTGCCTACCATTGCCATCACCAGTGGGAGCCACTGTGGACACTGGTGCTTGGAGACAGACGAAATCGGGAATATACAAAAAAAAAAAAAAAAAAAAAGGCGGAAAACGCATTTAATGATGAACAAGTACTTGGTGTTGAAAACACCTTTAAATCAGCATGCTCCTGCTATTACTTTCGTGTCATACACAGACTAGTGTTTGAACTACAAATAACTGGTAGTGTTTCTGATCTCCATTGGAGCAGAGATATACATGTATAGTTTGGATTTTTAATTAGGCGAGTTCACACTCCATTAGCAGCAAACAAGACTGAATTTAAAGCTACATCTGCAGGATTAGTCAAAACAAAATTTAGTTCTCACAGCTGAAGAAAAATACAATTCTGAAATAAAAAAGCCAAATGATAAACATTTTATTTAAGTTTTTGCTTTTGGAGGTTTGAAAGTTAACAAAGACTCTTAAGAACTTTTTCTAAAACAATAGTGTCAGGAAACGAATGTCTCTTCTAAAAATATACACATACCAACCATGCAAATCTTCATTATTTATCAATACTAAATATAGACTTACAGTGTGGAAAGATTTTATGACATAGTGTTTGCCTTTTGATAGTTATTTTCTCTTGTCAGCTGAGTATTAGAGTGCCTAGAGAAAGTCTATTTCTATTTTCAGCAATGTATGGTAATTATACTGATTGCTCTGTGCTTCCCAAGTTTTAAATAACTCTTCTATTATACAACTAGAAAATACATCATTTTTATCAGAAAAAAATATTTTTAACTTTTTTGTTCTATCTTCACATGTAGCTAATAACCAGACACTGGAGAATTAATTTTTAAGTATGTTTTTGTTTTGATTGTGTGGATTTATGAACACATTTGGATGTGCACACTTACACATATGATATGGAAATATGCACACATCCAGATCTAAAAAACTGTTTGCAACACCTAACACATTAAGTTGCACAATAATATCCATAAATGCTGACATAAAAAACCCAAAGAAGTTAGTCACCTAAAATAGTTAAATGTCTTTGAAGTCCATGCCCTTGTTATTGATATTTAGGAAATGAAATACACTATATAAACATTTTTCCAGACATTTACTGAACTTTTTTTTAATTGATGAAATATGGAATGTTATACACAGAAATAAAACATGCTCCTACCTTTTCCAGCCTCAAAACCACTTTCTAAGAGCTAGCAAGCTTTAAACATAAAATAGCTAACTTACACTTTCTTACATGCCAAAGCAAAAGTTACATTAAAGAGATATTACAGGCTTTGAGATTTATCAGGGTTTCAGGGTACATTTTCTGTCAAGTGTATTTGCTCAAAACCTTGCTATTGTATCTGCCTTAGAATCTTCCAATATATTTCTTTAAGACTGAACAAGTTTACACAAAAAGGTAATTAACCCGCTGTAAAATACATATTTTCACACAGTGCAATACTGGCAAACATGCCCCACTTTTTAGGTATAAGCCAGCCTAATAGAAAGCTGTTAATGTTTGGGGGATTTTTAATAAAAAATGTATCTTCTATTTTTAAAATATTTAAAGCAATAAAAGTCTGTGGTAAACATGGTATTACATATTTGACATTTTCCGCCCAGAAATGCATTACAGTGTACGATGGTATTAATAAACCATGTGCTTTGAGGGACTTCTGTGCTTTGCCATAATTTAGTTGGAAACAGTGTGTAGGATGCGTATTTTTCCACCATTGTATCAACATATAGGAAACACAAATACTATGTCATCACCTCAGCAGCACGCGTTCACAACACTGGAAACATATGCAAAAAAACACAAACTTTTGAGAGTTCAAAAAATACCCTTTGCCAGAGACTGATTTACAAGTCAGTGGTTAATGAGAAAGTGTTGAGCACTTAAAATTTTGTTAGTAAAAGAAAAACAGACACTCACATCCAATTCCAGCTGCATTCATAGGAAAACAGCCCTCCCTGTACATCAGGACAAAATAATTTAATTTCTTTCCCCACTTTAGGTTATTATTTGAAGCAAATGAAAAGACAATGATTCTTTTCTCTTCTGGCTAAAGCTCAAAACAGCACGGTTAAAACACACACATAAAAACTACAGACTTATCAGAAATCACAAAACAGAAAGAGAAGGACTCACTGACCCATTTGGAAGACAAAGACGACAAAACGGAAAAGCTCTAAAAATCAGCTTGTGAGGCCTTTGAGAGATATTCTTCTGGCATTTCATCACAGCAGCCCCAGACCAGTTCACTTCCCTGGATACAGGGAGGGAGAACTAAATAGAGCTGTTTATTAAAGCTGTTGTGCTGGATTGCATTAGGAAGCACGAGCAGACCACCTGGACCTTTCAGATTGTGGCAGTGTTTAATTTGCAGGCTGCCCCTCTGCAGCAGCAAAGACTACTACATTTACCAAGCTCAATCACACATTATCTGGGTTAGGAGTAAAAGAAGAAAAAAGAAAAAGAAAAAAAAAAATAAATCCACAGCCTGTAGTACAGGAATACAGTCAATATAGAAATAATGAACAGCATTAGAAATAGAAAGCAACTCCCCAGCAAACATAACACTTTCACTCCTTAGTTCTTCTACTTCAGCACATTTAAACAAAATACAACGGCAAATTAATAAATAGATTGATTTGGCAAAGCTTAGACTAAATTATAAACTGGGTTTATTAGAAGAAAAGCATGGTATTTTAGGTTTAACTAGTGATTCCCTGGCCAGATTATTGTGGTTCTTTTGCCTTTCTCACTTTCAGTACTACACTCGCTGGTAGCTGAAGATACAGATAGAAAGATGGTACTGTAAATATGAATTATGTGAATCATATGGTTAGACCCTTGTGAAAAAAAAAAAAAATAAAAGGGGAGTTGAGAAATGGCTGACTCCATACCTGACCAATTACAGCTTGCATGGTCCCTGTGTCCTGCTGAGCTGAAAGATCGCAATCCATCATATGTAGTCTTTGAAAAGGAGAATGGGGGTTTCTGGCATGCATCTGTCAATCAACTTCTGCACTCACAACCATCACCAAAAGCAAGGGAAAAAAAGTCAAGCTGCTCCACCAAATAGGATGAAACAGTCATGTGACCTTCAGCACACTCACACACATACATACTTCCATAGAACGTATGAATTTTCTGCAGATATGAAATGACATTGACAAATACCCAATACCAAGTAAATAAAGTGAGACAAACAGCTACTCACCAAAGACAAAACACTTGCTGTAATCTTCAGCCTAAAGATTTAATAAACCTAAAAGGTATTTTAAACCGAGGCTTTTCTTTTGAGTCTAAACTTTTCAGATAAGGTGATATAATTTTATATATGCAGACAGTGGTCAGAACTTTAACCCTTCGTATCCTCTCGCAGCCTCTATTTTTTATCCCCCCCTTTGTACTTCTACCTTACGGCTGTTTGTGTTCCTGATTATTTTTTTTTCTTTAAGTTTCTTTTGTGTCAAAGCGAAGAGGCTTGCATTGCCTTCTTTGGACGTGCACAAATTATAAGAACTTGAAAGAAAAGAATTGCTAACAGGAAAAACAAGGAGCAGGGGCTGAGAAACCTGTGTCTATACTCACAAGCTAAAACGTGTCTCACTGCTTCACTCCACCAGAACTCAAATGTTTTCTTTATTGGAAATATATATTTAAGTATTAGTTTATGCGAGCTGTGATGAGCACTCAAAATATAAAATATTGAGACTATGTAAATCCTACTTACGGAATCCTTTCCATTTTGAAGGTTAGCAGAGTTTTGGTTCATTCACTGCTCCACTGAACTGAGTATAAAATGTTGTTACTTATGAGGGCAAACATTACCATTTTTTCTAATGGCAGCAGTTTGTTTCATATATCTTCCCCTCTGAGTTAAGATTCGCAAGAATTTCCAAGACTGTTTTTTCTTCTTGTCAAAATATATCAGCCACTTGTCTCCAAAAACTGAGTGTCGTGAACAACACGCTGCAGCATTGATTGCTGATACGTTATTGGCCAGTGATTGCTGAAGGGTGACATTAATGTAACCCAGTAGCGCTTTAACCCTTTGAAGATCAATACAGTCCTCTGGCAATATAGTAGAATAACAGCCCATATAATTTTTGCTGTATTACAGCTTCATATAAATATTAGTGCATCTTTTTGCCCTCTTAAAATTGCATTTCTGTTACTAGTAAAACAAACCTGCTTTTCAAAGACTGTCAGAAGCAAAAATACAGAAAAAAGCAGTTTAGTCTCTAAGCTGACTATAACGCACCCTTTCCATTTTAAGTAAGTTTCTGGAAATATTTTGAAGTTATTATCCCATTTTTAAAGGTATTGACAATATTGATCTTAGCATGTGATAGCCAAAGAAATGTGAGAATACCAACACTATTCCAGTTGTAGGCACAATACTTGCCAGTCTAATATTTCCTACAAAATAATTTTAAGATCTAACATCCAGGAGTGTTTGGAATGTGATAGAGTGCCTGTGTATGTGTACGTATATGTGCATGTGAGAGAGAATTTATGTTGAGGGAAGTGAGATGGGCAGGGAATATCAAGTTTACATTCTTAAAGGTTTTATAATACAAGGGGTTTTTTAATTGTTAAGAAAAAAGTTAAGAAACAAAGTTTTGATACGTATTTCAAAAATCAGAAACAAGAAAATAATTTACATGTCGATGCATGGGGACTCAGAAGTGCTTCTAGGCGAACAAGGTATTTAGCTTAAAAAGTTTTTCAAATCAAGCATTTTTAGAGAGATATACAATATTAACACTGAAACATTGCCTCTGGGATGAGGAAGGAGTACTTGAAATGGTGCTTTCAACATCTGCTCTACATTTCACTTATAAGCATAATTAAAATGCACCATTTGTGCTGAAATCTTATCTGCTTCTTACTCATGAAAGAAAATACACCGAACTAATATCTTGGGCTGCCTTTTAGTCAGCTGAGAATTTGCTGTGGTCTCATCCCTCAGGATGATTTTATGGAAAAACCAGGCGGTGTTGTGAAGGCCATAATCAACATCCATACCATCACAAGCAATCCAAAATACAACTGGTAAATGGGGAAGTGAGTAGAGAAGATTGCCTTGGCTGTCTCCAGGAAAGCAGACATGTTCAAGGTAAATCCTGTATGTGAATTTGAAAGGAATATTAAGGATGTTTATTGTATAGTTTCTCTTCAGGAGGAGCCTTTCTGCAGTGAATATGCATAAACACCTTTCAAATTCCCTTAACTTATCTAAGCAACTAAACCTGACAATTACCACTGGGGGGTTTTTATTAGCAAAGACACTGACCTAGACATAGGGCACGCAAATAAGCACAGTGCTGTATGCGCACAAATCTGCTGCACACTTACACACCAACAAACCAACCAGATGCTCACAAACACTCAGCCAGAGCTGCAAGAGCTCCTTCCTGCTAAAGTGAGATATGTTCTGCCTTTTTTTTTTCCCCCATGATTAACCTACACTTCCAGGAAATGCCAATCTACTCTGCAAAATGTAAAACAACATCCCTGCAACAAATGTCTCTGCTTAAGTCACAGCATCACTGTTAACCCAACTAGCTGTAAGACCCGCCTCTGCTACCCCTGGACCTGCCCTTACCTCTGTGGAGCTGGACACCTTTTCCCTCAGCCAAATCTACCTGGTCATGTAGGGGCTGCAGAGCTGGTCCCTGGGCACCATCCCAGCTTCACTCTCATCCTTTGGGCCTTCCACTGGCCATCCCCCAAGAGGTGTCAGTCCAATATTGTCTTTTCTCTTGCTGCGAGTCATTGTCTCCCTACCCTCCCCAAACACCCCCTTGCTTTCCTGCTTGAAAGGTGATTTAGCTCTCCTGTCAGCAGTCAAAAAGGTGGGGGAGCAAGGTAGCTCCTAATCTGCCACAGGGCAGGCTCAGGTGAAGAGCAGGGTGCAAAGGGGAACTCGGCAGGCCAGGTTCACTCTAATGCTGCCAACTTGAGGAAAATTGTTGAAGGACAGAATGACAAATACTGCTTCCGAACCAGCTGTGCTGTATCCCTAGCAGAGACCTTCTGGTCCCTTTTGAAACTTTTTATCTGTGGCTCTCCCTCAGCATACCTGAGAAGAGAATGGTTATGGAGGCACAGCAATATATGGCAGCTATGCCACTACAGCACCCGGCACAAGGCATCAGGTTTCCATTGTTGTACCTAAAATTATTGGGAGGGGGGCTATGATCAAGGCTTACACATGGAAGAGGCTCCGTTATCGCTGAATCTGTGAGAGTACAAATTCAAAGTGGTACAAAGCCTGTGTTTTGAGCAGCACACTGGATCTCTGGCATCCAGGAAAAGTGGCAGTCCCCAGTGACACTTCTCCCTTTCAGACTACTTTTTTCTCTGATCAGTTTTCTGCAGTATACTTCCCTTGTTTGATTGAAACAATAAAAAATTAAAGCAGTCCTTTTGAATAGAATAATGTGCTTGAATCTACTTCTCAGCTACAAAGCTAAAAACTTGTGAAAATAGTATTACTGTATATAACAATTTCTCTTCTTTCTTCCAGGAGAATATATATTTCCTGGATGAGAAAAGCAAGATTTAGAATTATACAGCAATGCAAAACCCTATTACTTCAAAGTTAAAACATGTTAAAACACACCGTTATTTTTTAATGTTCATTATTTATGCTTGTTTATGGTTCCTTGCTTCAAAAACGACAAGCCTTGTGATCAGCAGTTTTACTATCATACCTTTAGGCAGTTGCTCAGATACCATAGCAGAACTTGCAGCAGATTTAGTGAATCGAGCCAGAGATCCTCCTGCTTCTTACAGCATTGGTACACTAGGGGGACTATTTTTCCTCTTTTCTGGAGTGATGGATGCACAGCACTGTCAGAGCAAGCTGTTGTACCTCACACTACAGGCCCCTTACTCACTGGTGCTGAACAGGTTAAACACGCAAGGCTCGGTCTTGCACTCTTCGAAGATAAACAAGCCTAATTCTAAGCTGTCAATGGCTCTTCCTCCCTCTCTCCCTCTCTCTATCCATCTCTGCCAACCAGACACTATATTTCATTTTGCATCTTGATTTTCATGGATATGTGAGTGGATTTTCTGTATGAACAAAATTCTGCTCTCGTTCATGCTAATTCCAAAAGAATTGTTTTGTATTAAGAGGCACTAATGTATTACAGTCTCTCTCTGTGCAAGTCCATTCTGATCAATCATTTTTGTTTTTTGAAGGGAATTTTACTTTTTAAAAAAACCCAACACCTGCTGCTTCTAATTTCTGCTCCTCCATATTTTATCAATGCATAATTTCTGGGTCCCTTTCACTCCCCCAGAGCTCCACTTTTCAAAAGCTGAACTACTAGGACATACTCACTCACTTCAAGGACTGCACTTTCTTCCTTTCATAAGCGTTTGGTTATATCATGGAAAGGAAATTCAGGAAAAGAAGATGATTCTCTGTAAATTGCTGGAACAAGGCCAAAGCATAATCTACATTTTAGTCATTCCTATGCAGCCAGTGGGACAGCTCCCTTTCCCACAGCACTATCCTGTACTGTCTAAAGAAAATTTCTGCAAAAGAACTTTCTTTCTCTTTGTTATTTTAGAGAAAAGAGGCTTGCTGTCATGCTTTGTATCTTGGGGAGGTTCGGAATAAATTCTCCCCCTTTCCTGCTAAATCTAACAAGCTGGTTTGGTTGAAAACTTATTTTTGTGTCTCAGGGAGGACAATTGTTCAATAGGTCTCCCAGGTTCCTGATTAAACTAGAATTTATGTAAGATGGAGGGAACTGCCTAAAAAAAAAAACCTGGGAAATGAAACTGTGGTTCCTCCTATCAACATAGTGAAGAGACAGCACCTTTCTTCTCTACTCTTATGTAAAGTGATGGGAGGTGATTACAGCAATGATACTGGAAACTAGTTAGTCAGATGACAAACTAATGTCACACCTCTCCCCGATGAAACGGAATTGTGGAGGGAAAACATGCCAAGAGGCAAGATGGATTAGCAAGGAAGGGTGATATTGACTGGGTAAGAATTAAAAATACACTTCCCAGTGCATTACTAACTACAGCAGTCTAATAAAACCACATTCCTCAAGTCTCATGGTTTCTTCTGCAGTATCTGACACAACAGGCTTTTAAAGCCATCTCCTTATTGGATATAGCGTGGACAATAATGGAGATTTACGTCATGTGAAGAACAGACTATATTTGGGTGAACTAACATCATTGAAGCAAGGCAGCCAAGAAATACAAATGAGCAAAAAGATGATTCTTACAGTGAAGGGAATTGTCTTTTTCCAAAAGTTTTGCAAAATCTTTGGCAGGATTTAGAACATGGCATTGACAAGGACAGCAGAAACATCAAAAAGTAAGGCATATGCTTCTATTCATTGAATAATAGGAATTTGTTAATGAGTCACAGAATTAATCGTATAACTCTTCAGAGCATTAATGCTCTTACCACACCAACAGGAAAAACCAGGTAGTTTCACAGTGTGTGTGATGATGATTAACTTCTTCTTCACCAATGTATTTGCTTTCATTTATTGAAGCTGTAAATGGCTCCTCTTGCACAGCTGCTACTCCGACTTCAACACGAGTGACAGCAGCGTTGGAGAAAAAAAAAGGGTGGATGTGGATGTGGCAGGAGGGGTGGGTAGTGCCAGTGAAAGTACACATTTCCTACACACTACATATCCCTTAGATCCCCAACTCCTAAGTAGATGCCTCTCTCCCACGAAGAAAAAATAAAGGCCCAAGTAAAATCATGTACCCATATACCTGTGCTTCTCTTGCTCCAAGCACTTTAGATGATGTTTGAATATTTCATGTGTCAAACAAAGGTATGCTATATACAGAGAGGTACTTCCTGGCATTACATTAGGACATCTTGCAGTGAGAAATGTTTGATCTTCTGATAGTCAGTTCACATCGTTTGGTTACACACTTTATATCCCGCTGTGTACTGCACAGGATCAGGAGTGAAAAACGTGATAGGTTTGAGCTACTAAAAGAGCTGCCATGTACTAATTGTTCCTGGGTTTGTTTCATCTATGAGTAAACTGTGTTAATTGCTTATATATATGCAAAAGTCATTAAGTGATGACAATTATGACAAATGCAGTTAATAGCGAAACCTATATTTAAGTTTGTCCAATATTTTCTTGCTTTAAGATGTTTATGACTCTTTGCCAGTCTTTAATGCTCAGACACCTGCTGAGGATCAGTTTGTGTCTACAGTTTGGCCATACACAAACCAGAAGCTTACAAGGTGAAGCAGGATAGGTTCATGGGGGGCAATCCACTGATGGGTCGCTGTGCCTGAGCTGCAAAATGTAGAAGGATGAGGCTGTGCAAGGAGATTGTCAGGGAGCAGCAAAGGCCAGCTGCTCACTGAAGGCAGGTGAGCCAGGAGCTGCTGGTGATGCTGGCACAGGCCATGCCCTCACCAACAGGGCACCATCCCGCAGGCTTTGGCCCAGATGGGCAGAGCCAGCAGCTGGCAACCCACTCCATCAACAGCCCCTGACACAGCGAGGGGATGAGCCAGGCCCAGGGTCCACCCAGGGGGACTGGCTGTGAGTAGCAAGAGATGCAGCTGGAAACACGCCTGAAGACAGGGCTGCATCATGGGTCCCTGATTCATCCAGGAGGCAGGGCTGAAGACAAGCTCTGACTTAGGTCTGCAGGGTCCTTCTAGGAGAGCAGCTCTCTACAGCTATCAAGATTTTGATTAAAAGAACAGGCATAGTCTGGGAGCTTTCTGCACTCGTTGCACCAGTTTTGCAAAGTAATTACTATGTGTGTGTTAGAAGATTATTTTTCATGGTTTCTTTTATTAATCAAAGAAAAAAAAGTTCCTTTGTATCTGAATTATGTCATCAGTAATTTCATCACAGTGACATTCTCAGGTGGTTTCAGGTGGGCGTGTAACAAGCAAGATCTTCAGTCCTTCTTGGCAGCTATCTTACAGGTGTGTAGGGCCCCTGAAAGAGAGGCACTTGCCTTTTACTGTTGGATGGCCACCTGCCCAGCCACCTCCTTACCCACATCAGCATTACCAGGAACAACTTTCCTTTTCACTAAGCACCTGCAGAATTCATTTCAAAACTCATCAGCAACCATTACTCACACTCCTGGAGAGTAAAGCATATCCCCACAGACAGCAGTGCCACGAACTGCATCGCACTGACCCACCAGTGTTTCATCTCCTGGAGCTTTTTCAGCATCTGGGCTGATTTGGTACTTTCTCCCTTGAAATTTCCGAAATGGAAGCTCAGTTAATGCCAGCTGTGGATATTTTCTTCCCTAGGAGGCAGACATCCCTTTGAAAGTGACCAGACTGACACCACCACCTTCATGTTCAGAGCCCACCCACACAGCCCGTCCATTGTCCAGCTGGCCAGTGGAGCGCTGGATCTGCTGGTCGCTGCGTGGAGCTGGACTCCAGCAGGCTACGGATGGGTGAAAGCCCCCTTAACACATCTCTCAGGCTCCACCCTTCATGCTTTGCTGTCATCAGATGTAGGAAACAGTGAAATTCATGGTCAGGTCTTTTGAATTTAGATTGCAGAAAACCATCGTTCAAGAAAGGTAGGTGTCCTTGTCCATATCATATTCTGGATTTCATGGCATCCATGAGCCAGAGCATATGGGGCTAAACCACGACACTCCTTCAGTACTCAAAATAATACTAAATCCTAAAGGAAAATGAGACTTGCCAGGGATAGGATCTGAACATCTTCCCACAAATTGAGGTAGGCAAATAACTCTCAGAAAGGTTAAAGCTACAAATGAGCTCTGAAAGTTTTACCCCATGGCTGAAGCACGTTTTGTATCCCACATAAACATGGCCAATGGGTGTGTTTGACAGAACAGCCATGCAGCTTGGTTTCACTGGGACAAGGGGAAGTGATGACAATAGCAGCAATGGGCTATTTTCTCGGTTTGGAAGAGTCATCATTTTACCTGGCTGTGCTTTGGGCATGAATCCAAATGCTCTGGGTCTGAAAATGCCCAACCTTTCCACCACACCAGTGTAACCTCAGATCACTTGGTTTTTAAAGTCTGTATCATTTCCCTGGTGGTCTGTTGGCACTATCCACCCCATCCTGTGGCTCTGGTCACACTCTGGCTTTCCTCCAGGCTGTGGCTGCTGAAATCAACCCCCTTACACCCCAGGAAAAGGGTTTGTATCCAGCCTGGTCAAGTCCCTGCTCCTCCTCACTGCAGGGCCTCATGGCCGTCAGCTCTGGTGCAGAGAGGGGATGACAAATAGGGGAGGTCTCTGGGCTGCAGGGCTGGTTTCTGCCATGGCCTGAAAGAACAGTAACAGCCCTGGGTTTGTCCTTGAAGCCAAGAGGCAGAGGACGCATCAGGGACGCCCAGCAGCTGGGCCCAGAGCATGGCCGCCAAGGGCAGGGACAGCCCCTGGGCCTCCTGGGCACAGCGACTGCCTCGGGGCCAGCACCCCAAAGGCTTCCTCCGAAGGGTGCTGGGTGGAGGGGGGTGGGCGGGGCTGCGCATGGGGGCCCTGTCAGTCACCCCCATGTCACAGTGCCACCCCCATGTCACAGTGCCACCCCCGGCAACGCAGCAGTCACAGTGCCCCAGGGCAGTATAAAAGGGGGCACCCACCAGTGTCCCGCTGCAGCCCCGGGGGCAGCCCAAAGACATCCAAGAGGAGATCCTTGAGGGGAGGGTGGGATTACTGGGAGGGGGCTGACGGAGGAAGACCAGCGGCTGGAGGAGGCACCTGGAGGTTCTCCGCTGCAAGCCCAGCTCCCCGGCATGGCCACGTTCAAAGCCCATCGGATGGATGGATGGATGGATGGAAATCCTGCTTCAGCCTTCAGGGAACAGACACAAACCCCTCAGGAGATGAGAAGAACCACCAACCCCTGGAGGTGCCTGAGGCTCTCAGGCCTTTTCATCTGGGTAGCCGTGGCCAGCCCAAGGGAATGCCTTCTTGAGGAGCACTGCAGAGCTCGCCGTCCTCATCCCCTGCGGAGCCAGGGGCAGCAGCCGTAAGAAATGGGATGCAGGGATGTTCCCAGGGATCCCAGTGCTTTGGAGCACCCACTGGTGCCCTGCCAGGCGTGGGAAGGATTCTTTCCCCCAAGGTCGATCAGGCCAGGGGCCTTTGGCCACTCTCAGAAGCCCCTGAGATGGCTCCAGGGTGAGGGAGAACAGGGCTTGGGCATCTCCTGGGAGGCGTGACCAGCCTGTGGGACGAGGAGGCAGGTCTTGCTCACCTGCTCAGGGAATAGCCGATCGCCATTGCTGGGGTCAGGAAGGAATTTTCCCCCAGGGCACATTGGCACTGGTCCCCGGGGGTTTTTTGCCTTCCTCTGCAGCACTGAGCATGACCACTTGCCACCAGGGCTCCCCTCTGGTCCCTTTAGGCTGGGTCACTGCCTGCTGCTCGTGCACCACGAAGAT